>NW_027186315.1:6602154-6637384 GCF_028583685.1 Petaurus breviceps papuanus | reverse complement strand
AACTATGCACTTTAGTTAAGAGAGAAGGTTTAAGGGAACAACGATGGTTAGGATCACCAGAACCAGAGTAATACAGGAGGGATGCAAACAGAGAAGCTATAAAGGGCGAGGAGAACTTAAGAAACTGTCCCTTCCCCTTCTGGCTATGGGTGGAAACAACATCCTAATCCTGTACCTTGGTGGAGATTGAATCAATTTTTCCTTAGAAGAGATCATCTTTGGGACTTGACAAGCTCAGATAATTGAGAACTTCAGTAATTGATGTCACTTTAGTCTTACCTACTTACCAAAAGTTAAGACAGCAACAACCTGACTCACAGATTTTCTTGCTGTAAAGCAAAGTGTAACTCAGAAACTGGGAACCCTCACTTAATGATGAAGAAGAAAATTAGCATTTATATGCCTTTTATATTCCAGGCATTGTGCTAGTTGTTTTACAAATATTATCTCATTTGATCCTCACAGTATTGAGTAATAATAAGAGCCAGTAATATTTAAGCAATAAGTCTTTATTACTTCGCACTTTAGTAGCATAGTACTCAATCCTTACCATTACTACCTCACCTTGCAAGGTAGGTGTTCTTCTATTATTGTTCCCATTTTACCAATGCTTGTCCCTGATGTCTGTTTTTTGCTGCAACTCAGCCCTCCTTTCAATTTCTGCTTTTGCTTGGTGCCCCATGTGCCAACACTAACGATTTGCTCTTCAGTTGTTTAAGTCTTGAAGAGATTAGGGAGGCTCATATAACTGATGCTCTTGAAGTCATCACATTGTTTTCCCAGTCTGCTTCTCTCTCTTCACATCTCTTCTGTCTCTACTCCTTCTCTCTACTCCATGTGTATACAGAAAGATGCAAAATTCTTGGTACATCAGAAGTTCACACTTCATTTGTAATCTGTGTTTCTTATGTTTCCAAACAAGAAAGAAAAAACAACTCTCAGGGTCGTTAGCAACTAAGACTCCTCATCCAAGAGAGATAATCTAAATCTTGCCAGAATAATGACTTCAAAAGAAACAAGGCTTAAGAAATGTGGGGAATTCTAAGGCAGGCTTGTCTTTAGACCAAGGGTAATCTTCTGCACAAGAAACAGACTTCAAAAAAGAAGTTATATTTGCAATATCAGAATTATGAAGATTTCATTTGTATGATATAGCAATCTTTCTTGGAGTATCCTAGAGATCATTAAACATTTCTCAGTCACATTTATTGGAAGTATATAGACATGAACTAAATTATATTTTAGAAAAAATCCCCAAATGGTTCAGACTTCAATGTGTCCAATTTACAATCTGGAAATAAATTAGTCACCTCAAGTATATGGCCCACTATATATTTTTTCAAGTATTCAAATAAATAATCCAAAATCTGATAATATTAAGGAAGAAATCTCATTTTTAGAATTAATTTATTTTAAATGAATGCTTTCCAATTGTCAGTAACTGTCATAATTTTTAGTCTAATGTAATCTGGTTTTGAATTTGACAAAGACAAATCTAACAGTTTCAAAAAAAGGCATTCATTTGAGGCATGGGACATACAGGAATGTATAGAGGAAAACAAAATTATTAAAATGTGTCGTATTTCCATCCCTTAGTAAAATACAGAAATTTATTTGAGGGTATAAGTGTATCATGCACTCATAAATATTGATGCAATGAATTGATTTCCCAGTCCTCACATAAAACTATTTGCAGGGTTTTATGGTTTTGTACATGGTTACATCAGAATATAGATCAACAAAATAATAAATTTAAATTCATTTTCTTGCTTTGCCAAACTGGGTGATATTTCTCTTCTTCATCCACTTAAAATGTTCATAAAATAATTATAGTCATTATTGTATTTCTTAAGTGTAAGTAAAAAGCTGTCACAATACAATGGGGAACAACAAATACTCACAGAACCCAAACTTCCCTAGCCGCTATTATAGCTCAGCCTGCTATTCACTCCAAAGCCTTTCTGGCATAGCTTTGACAATAAAAGCAGCTGGGAACAAAGTTTATTTTCCCTTTATTTGAGGAGGTGGATGACTGTTTTGTATGAGACATCTTTACCTGATTTCACTCAATTTCCTTCCCAATTAGGAACTTAAAAACCAAAATAAAAATATATTTTCTCTTACAACACCAGGTTCTTTGCTCTGCATATTTAAGAAAAAAGGTATCTTTGTTAAACATTTGAAAGTCAGATAACATAACCTTTACCTTTGTTCTTGGAAATAAATTAAAAACAATAATGAAGTTCCTTTGCTTGTCTGTTATTGGTTAAATCTTTAGGAATCACTGAATGGGTATTGCCTCAGGCAAACATGCCTGAGAGAGACCTTAGCTTAAAGAGGCCAAGGTCTCACCACTGTATCTGGGTCCATCTTCAGTTTGACCTATCTCTTACCACTGGACTCAGAAGACTCTGGAGAAGAAAGTGAAGTTGATGACTTTGCACAGAACTGCCACACAATCAAATTCACTTGCAAGTCAAGACATCAGCTCCCTGATGTCACAGATCAGCTTCAAGTAAGAAGGATAAACAACAATTTGTGAGTAGTAGTGGTTGCCTTACTGGGAACCCAAATGGTCAGTTCCAGTTGGACAATGGTGTGACTTTCGTCTTTCTTTCCTCCCTCCCTTCCTCCCTTCCTTCCTTAGATTTTTCTCTTTCTTTCCTCCATTGGTTTCTTCATCCTTCCTCTCCCTCTGTAAGGTATGAGGAATCATACCTTAACATATGTGTGCTCTGCAAAAAGGAATATAAATATTTTTGGGGGGTTTAGGGTTAGATTTTTTCCTTTTCTCTACTTATTTATTCTATTGATTTCCTCGCAAAGTGGGGCAATAAACTCTTGTCTGATCTAATTTTCATTTGTCATTTCTCAAAATATAGCTCTAAACAACCAGGCTTTCATAAAGACCATTGGGATTCAAATGGAGTTACCTGACTATACCTTAAACCCAGTTCACTCTGACTCTCACTGATTGGCCAATAGATCCTGGGACAAGACTTATTTGGACATAGTTTCGGTCTTGATGTTGCAGAGGGAGTATAAATAGCAATTAATTCTGTCTGGTCAGAAACACTGAGGGTCTTCTCCCAGATGGATTCTTAAAATGATTTTTATATATTGACAAAGGTTCGTCAGCATGGAATAGTCCTCCAGGTTTTTTAAGCTTTTATTATATCTTTCTTGACACTTAATAGTATTTTTTGTGTATTACATATAAATATATTTTTCAACATTGATTTTTGCAAGATGTTGAGGACCAAATTTTTCTCCCTCTTTCCCTTCTTTCCTTGAGACTGTAAGCAAATCGATATAGGTTATACATGTACAATCATGTTAAATATATTTCCATATTAAGTTGTGACAGAAGAATCAGAGTGAAAAAGGAAAAGAAAAAACAAGAAAGAAGAAAGAAAAACCAAAAACAGTGAAAATAATGTGCCTCAGTCCATTTTCCACCATGAACCTTTTGGAATTGTCTTGGATCATTGTAATGCTGAGAAGAGCTAAGTCTATCATAGCTGATATTCACAAAAAGTTACTGTTACTGTGTATAATGTTCTCCTGGTTTTGCTCATTTCATTCAGCATCAATACATGTAAGTCTTCCCAGGTTTTTCTGAAATCCACCTGTTCATTATTTATTATATAACAATAGCATTCCAGTACATGTATATAACACAAGTTGTCCAATCATGTCCCAGTTGATGGGCATACCCTCAATTTCCAATTATTTGCCACCACAAAAAAAGCTACAATAAATGTTTTTTTGTACATGTGGATCCATTTCTCTTTTTGTTTTTTATCTCTTCTGCATACAAACCTAGTAGTGGTGTTGTTGGGCCTAAGGGTATGCATGATTTTATTGCCTTTGGGTATAGTTCCAAATTGCTCTTCAGAATGGTTGAATCATAATACAATTTCACCAATAATGCATCTTTTTTTGGAGGGGAAAGGCAAGGTAATTGGGGTTGACTTGCTCATACATCGGAGACCATACACACAGTAAGTGTATCAAGTGTCTGAGGCCTGATTTGAACTCAGGTCCTCTTGATTCCAGGGCTGGTGCTCTGTTTACCGGGTACCACCCAATAGTGCATTTATGTATGAATTTTCCCACATTCCCTCCAACATTTGCCATTTTCATTTCCTGTCATGTTAGTCAATCTGATAGGTGTGAGGTGGTACCTCAGAATTGTTTTAATGTGCATTTCTCCAATCATTACTGATTTATAGCATTTCTATCCTTTGATTTTTATAATCCTCTTTAAACTCTTCTGAGAGAAATCTTTTGGCTTAAGACCAAATTATATCTACCTTTGAGGTTTCACACATACGCATTTTGGCATTGTTGTCCTCTTTGGAGTTTGGGTTTTGATCTTCCCTGTCACCATATTAGCTCTCTATGATCTCTTTTTTCTTTTCTTTTTTTTATTCACTTTTAAAAATTGAGCTCTGTTCTTGGGAAAAAGGGGACACTATCCCAAGCTTCTTGCACTGGGGACCAGAAGCCTAATCACTTTTTTTTTTTTGTTTTGTTTTGTTTTATGCAAGTGCCTCAGGCACTGGTGGTTCACCCACTGATATGGGGTGGCCCAGCCTAGCTAGTTCTGTTGTCATTCATGGACTAGTAATTTGCCCTATGAGCTTGCCTGAAGGCCTCATATCTGACATGATGTCCCATGAGCCTTCTGAGCCAGGGCCAAGTGTCTTAGGTTGCTGATCTGTGCTGTGGCTAAAAGCCCCACGCTGACTTGTCCAGACACCATCTGTGCTGGACTGTGCTCCTCTTTTACCCAAGTGATTCAGAATTTTCTTAAAGTCCTTCTAAGTTGTCTTAAGCTGTAAAATTGTTTCACTCCATCATTTTTGTGAGTTATGTCTCTACATAGTTCATTTAGAGGCTTGATTTAATATTGTTTCTGAAGGAAACTAGGAAGAGCTCAGGGAACTTTCTGGCTTCTCTCTGCTATCTCAGTTCTGCCTGCTTTTGATATCTTTTTTTTTAATGGGAAACTAATCCATATTTTGCCACATTTCTTACATTCTCTGTCTGCAGAACAGTCCTAGGACCCCTGAAAACATTAGCAAAACTCTCTTCCAGGATTTCTGTAAACATACAACAAAAAAATCCTCCTTCAGGGCTTCTGAACCAACAGCAAGGTTCCAGAACCTCTGCAACAATAGCATTGGCCTTCACCAGTAGGCGTAATTCACTCTCTGTCTGCAGAACAGTCTCAGGACCCCTGAACCAGCAGCAAGGTTCCAGGACCTCTGCAACAACAGGACTGTCCTTCACCAGTGGAAGAATCTGGCAAAACAACATGAAAACAAAGTACCAGAATAACAACCATGTCTCCTCAGTCCTTGGCAGCTCTGGGTGGCAGCTCTCAAAAGTCCTGGGCAGTTCAAACTGTCCCTCAACAATGCTCTCCATCTCTCTACCTCCACAATGCTGCTTTCAAAAAAATTCTTCTGCATCTTTCTCTGCTTGTGCCTCTCTAAATTCATGTCACCAGCTCTTCCCAGTTCAGCTCTTTTCATATCAACAAGTCCATCCCATCCCACAAGTGGGATTCACAAGCTCTGGGTTTTAACACTCAACCAAGCCAATATTAGGGGACCTTTAAATTCTATTACTATTATAATTACCTCCTCCAACTCTTGAAATCAAAAGCTTCCTTCAAAGCTCAGTTCAGGTGTGACTTCTTAGATGAGTACTTTCCTATACTATTTCATCCGTAGACATAACATTATTGACAGAAAATCCAAGGAAACTATGGCAAGTTAGCATCTGGTAATTAGCATTCTTGATATTAAGTGTTAATGAATAGCATCACTTGAAGCAATGTGTATATATATTTGGGGATTTTTAACAAGTGAATTAATTGAAATAAATTCAGGAGAAACCAGTATGAGTGTCCTGCATGTAATCAGTTTGTGTGTGTGTGTGTGTGTATACACACATATATACATATATATGCATATATATGTGTGTATATATATATATGTATGAATGTATGTATTTAAATGTAGGTAGTTTTCAGGTTACAGAAAATCAGCCTCTAAAAGCTAGGCACATTTTATATAATACCCTAATTATAATGGTGACATCTCTTATTACTCATGTTTTAACTAAAAGTCTACTGAAGAATCCTATTCCTAAAAGTACACCTTAGATTTTTTTAAATGCTTAAGATATACATATGTGTATATATGTAGGTACCACTCTATTCCTGTGTTAGCCCTTCTACCATAACTGTTTGAGAATATATCTTGAACAATCATTCACTCATTGGCCTTAGTTATTCTGTTGTTTCAGGAATATCTAACTCTTTGTGACCATTTGGGAAATCTCCTTTTCCATTTGCTCAATTCTGCTTTTTTTTTTTTTTTTTTTAGCAATCGGGGTTAAGTAACTTGCTCAACGTTACACGGCCAGTTATTTCTGGGTGTGGTGCTGAGTGTCTGAGCCCGGGATTCGATCTCCAGGTCATCCCAACACTGGAGCCGGTGCTCTTACTCGCTGAGCCACCTGGCCGCCCCTTCAATTCTGCTTTTTTAAGGAGTTATTTTCAGTGAATTTTTGTGTCTGGCTAATCAAGGTAAGTGTTTAGCAGCACTTGTTAGTATTAATTTTGTTTTTTAATCATTTCAGCCATGTCCAACTCTTCATGACCTCATTTGGGATTTTCTTGGCAAAGATACTATAGAGGTTTCACATTTCTTTCTACAATTCATTTTATAGATGAGGAAATTGAGGCAAATAGGTATAAGTGACTTACCAAGGGTCACACAGCTAGTAAGTCTGAGATTTGAACTCAGGTTATCTAGACTGGCACCCTATCCACTATGTCATCTAACTCCCCTCCATTGGCTTTAGACTATGTACTAAAAGACCTTCCATCTGAAATGATGGTGAACAAGAATCATGTGTGACAAAAAAACTAGCCATGTGACCTTGGGCAAGTCACTTAACCCAAATTGTCCTCCAAAAAGAAAAAAAAATCATGTGTGAATAGGAAACTTGGCCATCAAATGAGTTGAGAAAGGATTGAATTCCAGAAAATGCAACGTGTGACTTTATACTACTTAGGATCAGTGGGGAAGAGAGCTCCATGCTTTTTCCTTGGCTAGTCTCCTTCAGCCATTTAGTCCAGAAGAGGATCTTGAAAGGTTGAAAGGGTTTAGAAGGTATTAATCACAAAAGAGCATTCTTGATATTAAGTGTTAATGAATAGCATCACTTGAAGCAATGTGTATATATGTTTGGGGATTTTTAACAAGTGAATTAATTGAAATAAATTCAGGAGAAACCAGTATGAGTGTACTGCATGTAATCAGTTTGTGTGTGTGTGTGTGTATATACACACATATATACATATATATGCATATACATGTGTGTATATATATATATATAATCATATATATAATCACAACACTGACACCTTATCCCTATGAAACAACATAGACTTCCATCTTCTCATCAATGACTAACTATATCCCTGGATCAATTAACAATATTACTTATAGGGGTGGCCAGGTAGCACAGCAAGTAAGAACACAGGCCCCAAAGTCCGGATGACCTGAGATAGAATCCAGGCTCTGCTAATTAGCAAGTTACTGTAACCTTAAGCAAGTTACTTAACAATGATTGCTTAAAAAAAACAAACAAACAAACACAAAAACAATATTACTTATATCAGAAGGCAAATACAGATAGTATAAATGGCTCTATAAGAAGCCTAGCAAAGAAACTATACACTACTTGAGGGGATCTTTTTTTTTTAGTACTTCACAAATAGGAGCAATATATTTACAACAACAGGAGCTGTATGGGAATTATCCTTCTGCCACATGCAGTTGTAAGGCTTGAACCAACTTTCCCCTTTTCTATGTGTACTCGTGGGAGACTATTGTCAGAATTTGGAGAGGTTGTTCTGTACCAATTATTCACAATGTACTAACATTTTAAGTATGAATTCTTAACTGATAATCCTGAGGACACACACAGTCACTTATTCAACAATCAGTTACTAAGTCCAATAAACAAACCCTCCACTTAGTAACTGATTGTTGAATAAGTGACTGATAGAGTTAATCAAGTTGTCCCAGGAGTGGAAGACTTTGAATAAGTCACCGATTGAGTTAACAGTTGCCCCATGAGTGGAAGATTTTGACTATTGTACTTTGAGATGATTGATTTTGTTCTAAATATCTTGAACACTTTGGCGAAAACTATGTGGCCATTTTAATGATAAGCTCTTGTGAATACTATATTGTGATTTTCTGTGATAAGTTGTAATATTATGAATACTGTACCTTGATTTTCTGTGGATGTTTTGTTTTGATTTGTTATGGAATAAATAGAGTGTTCACTATACAGTGTAATCAGAACCTTAAAAGCTGTTCACAGTAGCATTCTTCTGGAAAGCGTCTGTGCATGGCATTATATTCAGTCATATCCAATAAGTAGGATAATGCCTGTAACATATTAAGTACTTAATAAATGTTGAGTCTATCTATTAATGTATCCATTTCTATACCAATTTTTCTTACTGACATAAATTGACTACATATTTACTTTTACAATCAAAAATCAATTAGGCATTAAGAATTGACAATGCTCTTTTAAACAAGGACTCTTAAATGCAAAATAAAAAAATTCATATTTTTAACTGAGGAGAATAAATATAGAGGAAAATAAATAATCTTCATTCCAACAAACAAAAGTAGGGGAAAAAATTCAGAAATCATAGGAATTTAGAAAGATAAATTCTGTTTTAAAATACTTGGTTATTACATGACATTGAAAAACATTAAAGTTGCTGTCTTGCTCATAGTAGTCTGTGATTATATATTTCCTTAAAGACTAGAAAATAAAAAGATTGAAATGAATAAACTAATATAATTATTAGATTTAGGGAAGATACACATAATTTTCAGGGTTTTTCAATATAATTAATGCGAAATAAGCTAAAGAAAGTCTAAATATACTCAGAAACAAAGTATATTTTCTTTTAGGTAAAAACATAGATATCAAATTCTTCAGACATTTTTAGAAAATTAGTAGTGAGTTCATCTATGAAATACCCATTTTGTATAAATTATATTCAATCATATTGTGACCTCTCCTCCTTCTTTTTATTTTGCATTTTCAAATGCTTTATTAACTTCTGACTTACATCATTCAGTTCCGCCAGACTTTGAGTTACACATTTTCTCCCCGTTTTTCCCCTACCCACCACCCCAAAATAGCAGGCCCACAGAATATCCCCTCCTCTAATCTGCTCTTTCCCATATTTCTCCCATACCCATTTCAAATTTTCCAGTGGATCTCTATGCCCCAGTGCCTGTGTATCTTATTTCCCAATGACCTGCAGAATAGTATTAATAATAGTATGTATGTATGTATGTATATATATATATATGTATATATATATGTATATATATATATATATTTAAACATTTGACTTTAAAACTTTGAATTCCAGATTCAATCCCTTCCCCCCCTTTTTACCCACCCTTACTGGGAAGATAAGCAGTTCAGTACAGGTTGTACATGTGTGACCAATGCAAAACAATAGCATAGTAGATTTGACTGACAATATTTCCCTCCCTCCTATCTCACCTCCCACTTGTTCTGTTCTCTACTTTGATCCAATCCTTTTTCAAAAGTGGGTGCTTCCAACTCCCCTCCTCCCCAGCCTGCCCCCTGATCCATCATCCCCCTTTTTATCCCCTTCCCCCCTGCTCTCCTGTAGGGTGAGTGTAGCAGCACGCACCCCAGCATCCCCAGGGTTTGCTGTTAATACAGGTTCTTGGATCTGCTTTGATAAAGGAAAGAAACTAAAAATGAGTTAACAAGCTTACTTTAATCAGTCATAGATGTATCGTTTACCTAGTTCAGAGGAAAGAGGTCAGCACCCCAAACTTCAAAGTATACAGACAGAATTATCAAGACAGAGAAATCAGGTAGACAGATTTTCAAACTGTCCAACCATTACATCAATACCTAATCAACATCTGGGTTTCAACATCTGGGTTTTTCAAAGCCGGGGGGCTCTGGACAATGGCTTCCCAGAATCCATATCAAATCACAGAACACTTTTCAAAGTGAGCCCCCAAACAAAGCTACAGATCAGGGCTTATATAGCCTTCTCCTGGCTCAGAGAATGTAACAACCTTATTGACTCACTGGCCAATCAAGAAGTATGTACTGAAAACAAGCCTCCCACCCCAGACTCCAGGTGCACTTTAGCCTAGGGGCAGGAAATATCTTTAAATTTGCATTCCAATTACAATGATACCCTATTTAGTGTGTATTTCATTCCCTCCTCAAGCCAAATTCAATGGGAATAAGGTTGACCTTTTGCCTTCCTATTCTTCCTCTCCATTGTAATCATTTTCCCTTGCCTCTTCTATATGAGCTAGTTTACCCCATTCTGTCTCTCCCTATCTCTTCTCATTATATTCCTCTCTCACCTCTCAATTACACCTTTTAAGTATCATCACTTCCTGTCACATTGGTCCTGTGCCCTCTATCTATGTATACCTGCAAACATATATACACGCGTACACATGTGTATTCATATGCCCATATACCCTCATAAATATATATATACATATATATATATATATATATATATATATATTTCTATTCCCTTCAACTACTGACAAATGTTTCATAACTTACAATTATTATTTGTCCACGTAGGAATGTTAATAGTTCAACTTTGATTAGCTCCTTATGATTTATTTTCCCTGTTTATACCTTATCATTCCTCTCTTGCTTCTTGTATCTGAATGTCAAATTTTCTATTCAACTCTGGTTTTTTCAGCAAGAATGCTTGAAAGTCCTCTCTTCCACTTAATGACCATATTTTACCCTGAAATATGATACTCAGTTCTGCTGGGTAGGTGACTCTTGGTTTTAATCCCAGCTCCTTTGACCTCCAGAATATCATATTCCAAGCCCTTTGATCCCTCAGTATAGAAGCTGCCAGATCCTGGGTTATCCTGATTGTGTTTCCACAATATTCAAATTGTTTCTTCCTGGCTTCTTGTAACATTCTCTCCTTAATCTGGGAATTCCAGAACCTGGATATAATATTCCTAGGAGTTTTTTTGGAGGGGATCTTTTTGAGGAGGTGATCAGTGGATTCTTTCAACCTCTATTTTGCCCTCTGGTTCTAAAACATCAGGGCAGTTTTCTTCGAGAACTTCCTGGAGGATGATTTCTAGGTTCTTATTTGGATCTTGGCTTTCAGGTAGTTCAATAATTTTTAAATTATCTCTCTTGGATCTATTTTCCAGGTCAGTGGTTTTTCCCATGAGATATTTCACATTGCCTTCTATTCTTTTCATTTGTTTGGATCTGTTTAACAGCATCTTGATTTCTCATAAAGCCATTAGCTTCCATTTGCTCCAATCTAATTCTGAAGCAATGATCCTCCTCAGTGAGCTTTTGAGATTCCTTTTTCCATCTGGCAAATTCAGCTTTTTAAGGCATTTTTCTCCTCATTGCCTTTTTGAGCCTCTGCCAATTGAGTTAGTCTATTAAGGTGGTATTTTCCTCAGTCAGGCTGTTGACTCTCATTTCGTAATTTTCTAACATAGTTCTCATTTCTCTTCCCAATTTTCCCTCCACTTCTCTTATCTGCTTCTTAAGGTCCTGTATGGCCTGTAACCAGCTCATATTTTCCTTTGAAGCTTTTGGTGCTTGAGTTCTGACTTCACTGTCTTCCTCCTCTTCCATGCTTTGATCCTTTTTGTCCCCAAAATAGGAGTGTAATGTTGGAATCTTCTGTCTGCTTTGTTTCCTTTGCCTGGTCATGTCACCCCTCAGTCACTTGACCCCTGGGCTTTTTGCCACAGTAGGAGTCTGCCACCAGACAGGGGAGCTTTCATCTCAGCTTTTTTTTTTTTTTTCTCAGCTGCTGGAGCTATTAGTTGGGTGCCCTCTCTGAATCCTCCACATGCTCTGGCAAGCTGGTCACATACCCCAGGCCCTCCACCCTAGACCGAAATCTAGATCCAACCAGGTAAACAAGAGCAAATACCCCTTAGTCTGGTGCTTTATCCCCCTACACTCTGCAGGCCAGGAGTTGAAGCTGCCATGTGGCACTGGCTGGCTGTGCCAGCTTCTCAGCGGCTTCTTGCCCCAGGGGCAAAAGCCACACCCTCCCACTTACTGGGTCCCAATGTCCAGACTGCACTGACCTCTCACTTTGTCCTTTGCATCTATGTGTGGATAATTCTGGAAATGGCCACAGTTGCTGTTGATCTGGTGTCCCTCAGGCTGGGCAGGCCCACCCTGGAACTAAATCCTGTGCTTGGGGCTGGGCTTGGCTCCCAGAGCTCTGCTCTGGCTGGTTCCTGCCGGCCTGTGGTGCTGTCCTCAGCGGGGAAGGGGGAGTAGTGTTACCTCCTCTTTGTAATTTTGTGGGTTCTGCAGCTCCAAAGTTTGTTTAGAGTGGCCTTTGTACATGGATTGGGGAAAGTGGAAGCCAGAGCCTTTAGGCAGTCCTGCTTCTATTCCACCATCTTGACTCCCCAGGTCTCCTCCCTCTTTTCAATGAACAGAAATAAAGTATTCTAGAAGTCATCACTCTGTCCTTACCATTTCCATTTGTGTATTTTTTTTCAATAACAAAAAACAAAATAAAACAAAACCACTTCCTTTTCCAAACTAAGATTAAACATAGTAATTGGAGGCTGCTAAGACATGTGTTTGTTACATTAGGTACTTATACTTGTGCCACATCTGTTCTCCCTTCTTTAATTAGAAGTGTGTATGTATTTCACTAGCATAACCTAGTTAGAAAAATTTACTAGGACCACTTTTCCAGGGTAAGATCCCTGTTCCAATAAACTTTCACTGGAGCAAAAAGTTAATGCTCTCTAGAAGTTTGATCATTTAAAAAATACCAACAGTTAGAAAAGCAAGCCAATATTTCCACTTGTTTCACTCTCTAAATCTAACATGATATAAAAGGTAATCAAAGATATTTAGTTGATATCTGTATATAGTTTTTCTTTGCATTTGCAAATCAGCAGTCCTCTACATAATATCCATAAAACACACACACACACACACAAACACACATACATACCTGTCATAATTCTGGGGAAAAATGGAGTTTATTGTAATACACTCCCTTGATTCTCTACCCTGTCATTCCAGACACAATGGGGGCGGTGGGGGGGTGACAGAGAGAGAGGAAGAGGGAAGTAGAGACAGAGAGGGAGAGATAGGGGGAGAGAGGGAGAGGGAGACAGAGAGAAAGAGGGAGACAGGAAGAGAGAAGAGAGGGAGAGAGGGAGAGGGAAAGAGAGAGAGAGAGAGAGAGAGAGAGAGAGAGAGAGAGAGAGAGAGAGAGAGAGAGAGAGAGAGAGAGAGAGAGAACAACAAGAACAGGAGGAGGAGGAGGAATAAATAACAGAGGCAAGAATGGGAGATCAGGCTTCTCTATGTGGCAAACAGCATGTTAATTGTTTCAAGTCATAAAAAATAACTCTTAAAAGGAAGCTAAAAGTACAGCATAAGATCAGGAGTTTGTGTTGCTTATGCTTTTCCCTTTATAAACAGGCTTCAAGTCAGAGTTAGTTTGATTTTTTGTATAGTTTTGATATTTTTTCTTTGTTAGAGCAAGCCGTGTACATTTTAAAAATTACTCTGTGGCTAGTTGTATGAATTGAAAGAATCAGGCTCATGTATCACTCATTTAGAGAGACCCTAGGGATTTAGCTGAGAGGATAAGGAGTGGGCATAATTTTTTTAAAGAAAAAAATCAATTACTTGTTTATTATCTTAAGGTGACCTCAGTTATTTATTTGGGGGGAGGGATGACAGGATTTTTAGTAGCCCAGAAGCTAAAACCTCTGTTTATGATAAATGAAATGCATTACGATAATTGAATTAAACAGAATAAAATGGAAAAGCAGGATGTGAAAATTTGGAGATTCCACCCCAAATGTTCACATGGACTATTCATGCCTGATCTTTGGTAGAGCATTCTGAGCTCATATTGGTCTGCTCAGTCACAGTGGGACACAATGAAATTAAACTTTAGCATTGATGTGTATTCAAAGTGCTCTAAGGGTTGATTTGCTCATTCCCTGCAGTCCTATAGTCTCTCCTTACCTTGAAATATCACAAACCTTCCCCTTATCCTAAAATTCCTTGTCTCCTCCTATCCTGCATCATAAAATTTCCCTTGTCTCCCTTATCTTGTGTCATTCATTGTCTCCATTTTGTGTCCTTGTCTTTCAAGCCTTATCTTGTCCCTAAATCTCCAACCCCTTTAAAAACCCTAAAATTTATATCATGTATACCTTTGTGACCATATAAGTCTGGTCTTGTCCCATATCATTTCCTTTGCTTAGCTCCTTGCTAATTCTCAGGCCCACATGCTTTTGAATTAGTAAAGCTCCCTTTGGCTAAAGAGAAGGTCTGATTGAATTCTTTCAAAAATCTTAACCAGTTCTCCCAACTCTGAACCCTGACAGCATAGTGATGTGTTTTGGTCCTTTTCGAGATCAAATGACAACAACCAACCTACCTACCTACCTACCTACCTACATACATACATACATACATACATACATTAAAAGGAGCACTCATTTATTACTAGAACCATCATACTGGTGTCAGAGGCCTTATAGATCCTCTATGAAAAATCTTATTTTGCAGATAAGGAAGTTTAGACCTTAAGGTCTTGTCTCAAGGTCACATAGAAAATAATAGGTCAGAGACTAAAATACTTATTTCCTCATTCTTCAGTGAGTACCTGTTCAGTTCACAATGCTATCTCCCTTTTGGGTCTTTTATGTGTTAAATAATCAGTTACAGTCTAAAGGTTTAACTGAATCTCCAAGGACTGTTTGATGATTGCACTGGAAACAATTAATTAATTCAATAGTACCAATACATTCTGAAAATATTTGTGGGTAGGACATTAGCATAAGGATAAAGAAATGCAGAAAACTCCCACTGTGAAAAGGCTAACTATACATATATTCCTGGCATGTTCACTTACCATGTTTTCCAATATTAAAATAAGCAATAATGAGATAGACGAAATATTTTTTTTTCTCCACTCTTTTCTTGTCAAAGCTTTTGTACCTGTGATACAACTGGGCAGGCTGACTGATAAAGCAACATAAAGACAAACCCTGTATACATTGTGTTCTTTGAAAAAGAAGTTTATATCTACGTGAATGCAGTATTTACACTTAAGGCTAATGACTCCCAGATTACTCCACTTGGAACCAAGGGAATTGGGTAGAAGAAACCTATTATTTTGAGTTTATATGAGGGTTTATATATAAAACTGTGCATTTGCCTGCAAAGTTTTCTAACTCTAATTTAGCTCTATAGGTATTATTCCCTATAAATTATCCATCCATCCATCCATCCATCCATCTATCTATCTATCTATCTATCTATCTATCTATCTATCTATCTATCTATCTACAAATGGGATTTATGTACATATCTTTTTAAGCTATTTGAAAGATTTTGTAAAGTAGAAATTACAAATATGGTCTATGCACATTTCTGCAAGTGAAATGTGAAATATGATAGAATATGGGATATTAAAAATGCCTAATAGGCATGGAACTTAAAATGTCTACTTTTTAATATTGGCTGCCTCCACCACTTTTCTTTGCTAGTTGATCCTTCACAAGAGTTTGTCTTACTTATTTTGATTAGTCTACTTGACAGACAAAACTGACTATAGAGTTAAAGTTAATTTGTTTTCTCCCACAATGCTTCAGGGAAATGTTTGCAATATTTAAAGGGTATTTAAGTGCTTATTCAACATCTAGCTGGTGAGGGCCCTCCAGTTCCAGAGTCAAGATGGGAGAGTGGAAAAAGCTCACAGTTGAGCAACTTAAAATAAACAACTTTAAAATAACATCTCAAATCACATTAGGCAGTAGCAAAGTCAACAAGAGATCAGAATGATACATTCTATCAGGCCAAAACAACATAGGAAGTCAGAAAATAAAATGTGGGGGGCAGAGCCAAGATGGCAGAGAAGAAACAGAGCTTTCACTAGGCTATGGCTCCCAACACCTCCAATTTATTTAAAAGGTGACTCTGAACAAACTTTGGAGCTACAGAACCCATAAAATGAGACACAGAAGCTAATCTCCCAGTAAGGACAGGCTGGCAGGCCACCAGCAAGTGGCCAGTGCAGCGCTCTGGGAGCCAGAGCCGACTCCAGCCCCAATCAGGATATTTTAGCCACAGGGGGGCCTGAACAGCTGCCAGATGGAGGAACTTGAGATCCAGCAGCTATGGTGGGTTCAGAATTATCAAGCCATAGATGCTAAGGACAAAGTGAGAGGTCAGTGCATTGTGGACTTTGGGATTCTATAGTTGGGAGTATGGTCAGTCTTTATCCCCTGGAGGGACAAGCCACTGAGGTGCCTGAGCGGTGCAGCAACAGCCATGTGGCAGCTTCTGCTCCTGGCCTGCAAACTGTTGGGGGATAAAGAGACCAGTCTGAGGGGTATTCGCTCTTGCTTTAACCTGCTTGGATCTGGATTGTGGTCTAGGGTGGAGGGCCTGGGGTGTGTGACCAGCTTGCCAGAGCATGTGTAGGATTCAGAGAGGGCACCCAACTAATACTTTTAGCATCTGAGAAAATCCCAGTGATTGGAATGAAGCTTGCCTGTCCTACTGTGACAAAAAGCCCAAAAGTCAAGTAATTGAGTGGCAACATGAGTAAACAAAGGAAGCAAAGCAAACAGAGGAATCCAACATTAGACACTGATTTTGGGGACAAAAAGGATGAAAGCATGGAACAGAAGAAAGATAGTGATGTCAGAATTCCAGCACTGAAAGCTTCCAAGAAAAAGAGGAGCATGTTACAGGACATAGAGGAGCTTAAAAAGGATTTAGAAAATGTTATATGAGAAGTGGAGGAAAATTGGGAAGAGAAATGATAACAATGCAAAAAAAATATGAAATGAAAGTCAACAACCTGATGGAAGAAATAACACCTTCAAAAAATAGACTAACTCAAATGGCAAAAGAGGCTCAAAAAGGCAATGAGGAAAAGAATGCCTTAAAAAGCAAAATTTACCAGATGGAAAAAGAATCTCAAAAGCTCACTGAAGACAATCAGAATTAGATTGGAGCAAATGGAAGCTAGTGACTTTATGAGACACCAAGATACTATTAAACAGATCCCAAAACATGAAAAAATAGAAGACAATGTGAAATATCTCATTGGGAAAACCTAGAAAATGGATGGAGGAGAGATAATTTAAAAATTATTGGACTACTGAAAGCCACTACCAAAAAAAGAATCTAGAAATCATCCTTCAAGAAATTCTCAAGGAAAATTTCCCTCATGTTTTAGAACCAGAGGGCAAAATAGAGGTTGAAAGAATCCACTTATCATCTCCTGAAAAATATCCCCAAAAGAAAACTCCTAGGAATATAATACCAGGTTCCTGGGATTCCCAGATCAAGAAGAAAATATTACAAGCATCCAGGAAGAAGCAACTTGAATATTGTGAAAAGACATTCAGGATAACACAGGATCTGGGAGCATCTATGCTGAGGGATAGAATAGCTTGGAATATGATATTCTGGAGGGCAAATGAGCTCTGATTAAAACCAAGAATCACCTACTCAGCAAAACTGAGTATCATGTTCCATTTGAAAATATAGTCATTCAGTGGAGTAGACGACTTTCAAGAATTCTTGATGAAAAAACCAAAGTTGAATAGAAAATTTGACACTGAGATACAAGAAGCAAGAGAAGCATGAAAAGGTAAACAGAAAAGAAATCATAAGGAACTTATGAAAGCTGAACTATTTGCATTCCTAAATGGAAAAATGATAATTATAACTTATGACTTATAACTTATGAAACTTTTCTCAATATAAGAATAATTGAAGGGAATAGAAAGGTGACACACACATACATATATGCCTATAGAGGAGGACATATGGTCATATGAATACATATATGCATATGTGCATATATGTGTACAGGTATACATAGATAGAGGGCACAGGACCAGTTTAATGGGAAGGGATGACAGTTAAAAGGTGAAATTTAGAGTTGAGAGAGTAATATAATGAGAGGAGATGGGGAGAGCCAGATTGGGGTAAACAATCTCATATAAAAGAGGCAAGGGAAAATGGTTACAATGGAGTGGAAGAACAGGAAGTCAAAAGGCAATGGGTCAACCTTACGCTCACTGAATTTGGCTTGGGGAGCAAATGACATACACACTAAATAGGGTATCTCACCCTATAGGAGAATAGGGGTAAGGAGATTAGAGGGGGTATGATGGAAGGGAGGGTAGACTGGGGGGAAGGGAAGTTAGAAGTACCCACTTTTGAAAAGGGACAGAATCAAAGTAGAGAATAGATCAAGTGGGAGGTAGGATACGAGTAAGGGAAATACAGTCAGTCTTTTACAATATATCTACTATGGAAATGTTTTGCATAGCTGCACATGTACAGCCTATATTGAATTGCTTATATTCCCAGTAAGGGTAGGTGACAAGGGAGGAAGGAAATGAATCTGGAATTCAAAATTTTAAAATCAAATGTTATATATATATATATACACATATGCATATATATGTATATACTATTATCAAAATTATTTTACATTTAACTGGGAAATAAGATATACAGGCACTGGGGCATAGAGATCTATCTTTCCCTACTGTAAAGTTGGAGGGAGTATGGGAGAAGATATGGGAGAGAGCAGATTAGAGGAGGGGATATCTAATGGGATTGCTATTTTGGGTGGTGGGTAGGGGAAAAATGGGGGGAAATGTGTAACTTATAATCTTGCAGAAATGAACAATGTAAACTGGAAGTTAATAAAGCAGTTGATAAAAAAAAAGAAAAGAAATCATGTGAAGCAGGGAATAAGGCTATCCAGGAGTGCATGAGGATGGAACATCAGTGGTGAGACTAGGTGTTGCTAAAAGAAGCATTGGCAGCTTTGAGTACTCTCAAGCCAGAAGTGGCTTAAGACCTGTCAAATGGTCAGAAATATATCACAGAGGACACCTGTGCTACCACTGAATGTAGGTCTACATGATTTTTTGGCAACTCCATTGCCAACTTCAAGGACAATGAGGGGCACTGTTGGTCAAAAGGGACTGGAAGCATCAATGGACTGTACCACTTCTGGTTCAAAGGCATCAGGGACCCAAATGAACAGTATTCTTCCTGATTCCAAGGAAGGGACCATATAACCTGAAAGGAATCAGGGCTCCTTCCTTGTTAAGGAACAGAGTAAAGACCCAGAGGACAGTGATCAAACCTCTCCCTAGATCACACTTTCTTGAAAGCACTGAAAACTTCCAACCCCCCAGAAAAAGTTTTGAAAATAGCAGTGCAAAGAGACTGAAGCTTGAGAGAGAGCTTCTCTCCATCTCCACCAGGAAGAGAATCTAACATTATCATGCAATCTTAAAAAAAGTTGGGTGGAAAAATGAGCAAACAACCAAAACCACCACCACCGCAACAACAGAAAGCTGACCATTAAAAAAATGACCTTGATGACAGGAAAAATCGAGACACAAACTCAGAAAAAGACTTTGAAGCCCAAATAAGTATAAGCAAAGCCTTCAAGAAAAAATGTGAATTGGACACACGCAACAAAAAAAAAAATTCCTGGAAGAGCTCAAATATGATTTTCAAAATCGAACAAGGGTGACAAAGGAAATATTAGATAAAGAAATGAAAGTAGAGAAATAAAATTATAAAAGATACAGTTAACAACTTGGTGAAGGTGGCACAAAACAATGAATTACATAACACCTTAAAAAGCAGAATTGGTCAAATGGAATAAGGGATACATGAATACACTGATGAAAATAACTCCCTTTTTTAAAAAGCAAAATTGCCCAAATAGAAAAATAGACATAGAAACTCATTGAGAAAGTACTTCCTTAAAAATTAGCATTGGGTAAATGGAAATTCTTGACTCCAGTAGATAACAAGAAACAGGAAATTACAGTCAAAAGAATGAAAACAAAATGTGAAATAACTCAATGGAAAAGCAATTGACCTAGAAAATATATCAGGGAGAGATAATTTAAGAATTCTGGACTACCTGAATCCAACCATCAAAAAAAAAAGGGAATAGACATTATATTTCAATAAATTATGAAGGAAAACTATGTTAATATCCTAGAAGCAGAGAGTGAAATAAAAATGGAAAATATCCACCAATGACCTCCTGAGAGAGATCCTAAAATGGAAGCTCCCAGTATTACTATAAGCTAATATCTAAAACTCCCAGGTCAAAGAGAAAATACTTTGAAAAACCAGAAAGAAAACATTCAAATGCTTAGGAACCACTATGATTACAAACAGGATTTAAAAGCCACCATATAAGAAGCATAAGATTTGAAATGTGGTATTTTGGAAGGCCAAAAAAAAACCTGGGATTACAAACAGGAATAACATACCCAGAAAACTGTATAAATCTTTTGGGAGGAAGTGGATACTTAAAGAAATAGAGGACTTTTAATTATACCTAAATAAAAATCACAGATAAAT
Source organism: Petaurus breviceps papuanus (assembly GCF_028583685.1). Classification (NCBI taxonomy): domain Eukaryota; kingdom Metazoa; phylum Chordata; class Mammalia; order Diprotodontia; family Petauridae; genus Petaurus; species Petaurus breviceps. Next base: position 6,616,828 of record NW_027186315.1, on the reverse strand, counting down.
GTAAATTTTTACTTTCAAATGCAAGACTCAAGAGAAGCATAAAAAGTTAAACTTGAAAGAGAAATCACAAGTGAAGCAATAAAATTAAACTCTTATCCTTTACACATATGAAGATGATATACATGTATTTTAAGGACTTTATCATTTTTAATGCAGTTAGAATGATTCTATAAAGAAAGAGGGTGCAGGACTGAGTCAGTTATGTATGGATCATATATAAAATGGGTAAGCAAAAAAGATAGATGTTCTAGAAAAAGAGGAAAGGGAGGGAAGAATGGGAAAATATCTCACACAAAATAGATGTACAAGGGGACAGCTAGTTGGCACAGTGAATAGAGCACCAGCCTTGTGGTCAGAAGGACCTGGGTTCAAATCCAGCATCAGACATTTAACACTTACTAATCATGTGACCTTGGGCAAGTCACTTAACCCCAATTGCCCTGCCTTCCCTCCTCCAAAAAAAAAAGAAGAAAAACATTTTAAAAATGAAAAAAGAGATGTATAAGGAAAAGCTCTAACAAAGGAAGGGGAAATGGAGAGGGAAGTGAGCAATGCTTGAAGGTCATTCATCAAAATTGCTTCAAAGAGGGAATGCATATGTACTATACTGATAAAAGAAATCTGTTTTACCCAAAAAGGAAGCAGAAAGTGAAGGGGATAACAGAAATCAAGGGTGATAAAAATGGATAGCAGATAAAAGAAGTCAGTGGTCCAAATCAAAGCAGATTTTACAGAAGGGACAGGATAAAAAAATAGAGAAAAGAATAAACAGGAGAAAATAGAATGGAGAGAAATTCATGGTTAGTAACCATGACTCTGAATGTGAATAGAATGAACTCACCCATAAAATGGAAGCAGATATCAGAGTGAACCAGAATCCAATAATACACGCTTTACAAGAAAAACACTTGAAACAAAGAGACATACTATTTTAGCAAACACCATAGCACACCCAGGATGGCCTGCTAGCACAGGTTCTTTGATCTGCTTTGCTAGAGGAAAGACAACTTTTGAAGGGGTCAACAATCTTACTTAGAGATAATTAGAAAATACAAGCAGAGAAATTAGTATAGAAATTTAACAGATAGGGCTCCTACTATCAAAATAAAGTAATATTTTGATCTTTTTACTTTGTGTCAATTAAGGAGGCTTGCTTCCTTAAGGATGGTTGAATTAAGGATTTACTAAATGATTGTGTAACTAAATGAATGTCATCTTTTGCTTAAAACTATGTGACTTCTTGGTGAAAACTATGTGGCCACTTTAGTGATAAGTTATAAATTTATAACATTGTGAATTCTGTATTTTAATTTCTGTGAATGTTTTGCCTTAATTTGTTGCTGAATAAATGGAGAGTTCACTATGCTGTGTAATCAGAACCTTGAAATTTGTTCCTAACAGCATCTTCTGGAAAGGAGCTCATGCTTGGCTTTACAGGAGGTTAAAGGGAATGAGTCTAACTTACTATCATTGAATTTGGCTTAAGGAGGGAATAACACATAAACTCAATTGGGTATCTTATCCTATAGGAAAGTAGGTGGTAGGGGAAAAGAGGGGGGAGATAGAAGGGACGGTAGATTGGGGGAGAAGGTAGTCAGAAGCAAACACTTTTGAAAAGGGATAGGGTCAAAGGAGAAAATAGAATAAATGGGGGGTGGCATAGGATGGACAGAAATATACTTAGTCTTTCACAAGATGACTATTATGGAAATGTATTGCATAAGTTCACATGTATAACCTATATTGAATTGCTTGTTTTCTTGGTGGTGGTGAGTGAGGAGGGAAGAAGGGAGAGAATGTTGAACTCAAAGTTTTAAAAACAAATGTTAAAAAAATTGTTTCTACATGCAATTGGGAAATAAGATATACAGGCAATGGGGCATAGAAATCCATTTTGTCCTACAAGAAAGTAAGGGGGAAATGGATGGGGGGGGGAGAAGAGTGAGAAGACTGATCGAAGGGGTAATCAGTATGCTTGTTATCTTGAGGTATGGGGTAAGGAAGAGATGGGGAGAAAATCTGGTACTCAAAATCTTGTGGAAATGAATGTTGAAAACCAAAGTATATAAATAAAATCAAAGTTATTGTGTTTCTTTTTATTTTCTTATTATGTATTTAAAAATAAACTGATAAAAATAAAATAATAGCAGACACTATGAAATTCTTGGGAGTCCAACTGCTAAGGCAAAGCCAGGAACTATGTGAACACAATTACAAAACCCTTTTCACAGAAATAGATACATGTAAACAATAGGAGAAATATTAATTGTTCAAGGGTAGAATAAGCTAATATAGTAATAATGATAATCATGCCTAAATTTATTTACTTATTTACTGATATATCAATCAACCTAGGAAAGAATTATTATCTAGAGGTAGAAAAACTAGTACCAAAATTCATCTGGAGAAATAAAAGTTCAAAAATATCAGAGGAATCAGTGGGAAAAAAACAAACTTAAAGGAAGGCAATCTAGCTGTTCTTGATTCTAAAGTACATTACAAAGTGGTAATCATCATAAAAATTTGGTATTAACTAAGAAACAGTGGTGGTGAAGTAAAGTAGATTAAGCATAAACACAGTAGTAAATGGCCATAGTAATCTATTGTTTGATAACCTAAAAATTGACATTTGGGCATAAAACTCAACATTTGACAAAAAATTAGTGAGAAAACTGGAAAGCACTTTGACAGAAGCTAGGCATTTTTCAATATCTCACACTGTTCTAAGATAAGGTCAAAATGGAAAATGATTTAGAAATAAAGGTTGATATCATAACTATAAGTTAGGGGAGAGAATGGGGAAAAATCTCTAAGATCTCTGGATAAGGGGAGAATTTTGACAAAACAGATATAGAGGATATTATGTGAAGTAATATAGTAATTTTGCTTACATGAAATTAACTAGGTTTTGTACAAAAAGAAATAATAAAGCTAAAATTACAAAGGAATGAGGAAACTAAGTAGAAAAAAATACAGCAAATCTCTAATAAAATCTTCAATTCTCAAATATATAATGAACTAGTAACTGACTTAAATTTATTTTAAAAAGAGCTATTCGCCAGCCAATAAATGCCAAAGAATATGAAGAAACATTTTATTTTTAGAAGAAATCAAAGCTCTATATAATCACATAAACTTATTTAAATCACTACTAATTAGAGCAATGCAAATTAAAACAATGCCAAAACACTACCTAATATCTATCAGATTGAATAATATGAGAGAAATAAAAATAGCATGCTGGAAGGGATGCACAAAAATTGGGACACTAATGAACAGTTGTTGAATTTGTGATTTGCTCTAAAAAGTCTGGTGATCAATTTGGAACTATCCCAAAAAGTCTATGAAACTGTGCACATTTCACCCAGCAATATCACTAATAAATGTGTATCCCAAACAGATGAAAAAGGGGGAAAGGACTTATTTCTACAAACATTTATAACAGCTCTCTTTGTGCCTCCCAAGAGTTACAAATTGGGGGAGGATGTACCAAAATTTTGGAATGGCTGAATGAGGTGTGGAATATGACTTTGATGAAATACTTTTGTGCTATAAGAAAAGCAGTATGGTTTCAGAAAAAAAAATTCAGAAAAACTATTTGAACTCATGAGAAAGGATTTCAGTAGAAGCAGGAGAACATTGCACATAGTAACAACAATGTTGTAAGGATAATCAATGGTGAATGGTTTAGATACTCTGATTAAGGCAATGATCCAAGATAGCTCCAAAAGATTCACAATGAAAAATTCTATCCACCTCCAGAGAAAGACCTGGTGAACTCTGAATGCATAGAGAAATATCTATCTATCTATCTATCTATCTATCTATCTACCTATGTATCTAACTATTTGTATATTTTTATATTGTTTAATTGTTTTTGTTTTCTTTCCATCATATTTGTTGTTTTGCATTACTCCAATAGATATCAGATTGCTTTCATTCTTAAGGAGAAGTCAAGGAACTGGAAGTACAGAAGTTTAGAACTCAACTTTTTTTTTAAATAGTTCAAAATTTTTATATATAATTGAGAAATATTTAATGAAATAAAATAATTGTAAAATTATATAAAACATAATCTGTTTCAAATAGGTGTGATATTTTCTTTGCAAGTTGTTTTCCACTATTTAAAAAGTTTTCATTATGCAAATAAATTTAGAGAATCTCATGATGTGAAAATTTTGATATTTTCTGCATTCTGACTAAGCCAGTCATTTTATGAGCTGGAAATAATTCTTTCCATTAGTACAAGAGCTTCCTGGATTATCTAGCAGTCAAAGATCAGTAAATAAGAAAATGAAACACCAAATTAGTAAATACTTTTAAAAAAATCTCATCAAATCATCTTCCTGTAAATTTTAACACAGGGCACTTTGCTCTTTGAGAAAAAGAAATGAAAGCCTATTCGTTCCATGAGCATAGGTTATCGATGTATGTTCCTCAAATATACAGCCTTTCAAAAAGCTAGCTAAAGCTAATTTTAACTAACAAGAAAAAGACAAAAGTTAAATACAACTTGTGTAGGTATCATAATTACCCTTTGTTAATTATGGGAGACAAAATGACTCTGCTGCTTAAGGTCTTCTTTTCTTTAAATTAAATTTTGTGTTTATTTTTAGTTTATATCACTCATTTCCACAAGATTTTGAATTACAAATTTTCTCCCCATCTTACCCCCTAACCACTACCTGTAAAGAGTGATCCCACTGTATACCCCTCCCCTAATCTGCTCTCTCCTATATTCTCCCCATCCACCCTCTGACTTTCCAGTAGGGCAAAATGGATCTCTATATACCAGTGCCTGTATATTTTATTTCCCAGTTGCATGTAAAAAATAATAAAAATATATTTTTTAAATATTTTATTTTAAAACTTTGAATTCCAGATTCTTTCCCTTCCTGCATTGTCAACCACCCTTACTAGGAAGGCAGGCAATTCAACATAGATTGTATACATGTAGCTGCACAAAACATTTCCATAGTGGATATATTGTGAAAGACTGTGTTTCTCTCCATTCTATCCCATCCCCCACTTGTTCTATTCTCTACTTTGACCCTGTCCCTTTTCAAAAGTTTGCGATTCTAACTTCCCTCCCCACCCAACATATGCTCCCCTCCATCATGCCCCGTCTCATCACCTTCACCCCTACTCGTCTATAGGGTGAGATACCCTATTTAGTGTGTATGTCATTCCCTCCCCAAGAGTAAGGTTGGCCCATTCCCTTTTGCCTTCCTCTTCTTCCCTTCCATTGTAACAGTTATTCCTTGCCTCTCTTTTATATGAGATAGTTTGCCCCAATCTGTCTCTCCCCATCTCCTCTCCTTATATTACTCTCTCACCTCTTAATTTCACCTTTTAAAAATCATCCCTTCTTATTCAATTGATACTGTGCCTTCTGTCTATGTAGACCTGAATACATATATACATACACTCATATATGTATCCCTATGGAAATATGCTCTCCTATATGTATACATATATACATATATACACACACACATTTATATATTTATATTCACTTCAAGTATTCTCATACTGAGAAAAGTTTCCTAAGTTACAGTTATTACTTTTCCATGTAGGAATGTAAATAGTTCAACTTTGAAAAGTTCCTTGTGATTTCTTTTCCCTGTTTACCTTCTCATGCTTCTCTTCCTTCTTATATCTGAATGCCAAAATTTTTATTCAACTCTGGTTTTTTCATCAAGAATGCTTGAAAGTCCCCTATTTCATTGAATGACCATATGTTCCCCTGAAAAATGATACTCAGTTTTGCTGGGTAGGTGATTCTTGGTTTTAATCCCAGATCCTTTGACCTCTGGAATATCATATTCCAAGCCCATTGATCCCTCAATATAGAAGCTGCAGATGCTGTGCTATCTTGATTGTGTTTCCACAATATTCAAATTGTTTCTTCTTTACTGCTTGTAATATTTTCTCCTCCATCTGGGAATCCCAGGAACCTGGTATAATATTCCTAGGAGTATTTTTTAAAGCAATCTGGGTTAAGTAACTTGCTAAAGGTTACATGGCCAGGTGTTTCTGGGTGGGTGCTAAGTGTCTGAGCCTGGATTCGATCCCCAGTTCATCCCAACACTGGAGCCGGTGCTCTTATTTGCTGTGCTACCTGGCCACCCTCCTAGGAGTATTCTTTTGGGGATCTTTTTCAGGGAGTGATTGGTGGATTCCTTCAATCTCTATTTTGCCCTCTGGTTCTAAAACATCAGGGTAATTTTCCTTGAGAATTTCTTGAAGGATGATTTCTAAGTACTTTTTTTGATAGTGGCTTTCAAGTTGTCCAATAATTTTTAAATTATCTCTCCTGGATCTATTTTCCAGGTCAGTGGTTTTCCCAAGGAGATATTTCACATTGCCTTCTATTATTTCATTTGTTTGGATCTGTTTAATAGTATCTGGATTTCTAAAAAACTCACTAGCTTCTGTTTGCTTCAATCTTATTCTGAAGGAATTCATCTCTTCTGTGAGCTTTTGAGATTCTTTTTCTATAAGAAAAATTCCAGCTTTTTAAGGCATTCTTCTCCTCTGCCTTTTTGAGCCTCTTTTGCCATTTGAGTTAGTCTATTTTTAAGGTGTTATTTTCTTCATTCAGATTGCTGACTCTGTTTTCATGATTTTCTTGCATCATCCTCATTTCTCTTCCCAATTTTTCCTCCACTTCTCTTATTTGCTTTTCAAAATCCTTCTTAAGCTCCTGTATGGCCTGTAATGAGTTCCTATTTTTCTTGGAAGCTTTTGGTACAGGAATTCTGACTTTGTTGTCTTCCTCCTGTTCCATGCTTTGATCCTTTTGTCCCCCAAAAAAGGAATCTAAGGTTTGACTGCTGTGCTTACTTTGCTTCCTTTGCTTACTCATGCTGCCACTCAATTATTTGACTTTTGAACTTTTTGCCACAGTAGAACTCTGTTTCCTGAGAAGAGAACTTTATCCCAAATATATGGGGTTTTCACAGCTACCAGAGTTTTCAGTTGGGTGCCCTCTCTGAAGCCTCTACAGTCTCTGGCACCTGGTCATGCTCCCCAGGAACTCCACCCTAGAGAGCAATCCACATAAAAGCAGGTTAAACCAAGAGAGATTACCCCTCAGACTGGTCACTTTGTCCCCCTGCAATCTGAAAGCCAAGAGCTCTGAAGCAGCCACATGACAGTGGCTGCTATGCCTCAGCCTCTTCTCCCTCCAGGGCGCAGAAGCTGGACCGTCATCCAGGACCTCTTGTTCCCAAGGTCCACTGACCTCTTACTTTGTCTTTGGCATTTATGAGTTGGTAATTCTGAAAACTGCCCACCACTGCTGGTGATTCCCTCTCCTGAAGACCAGTCAAGGATCCAAGCAGCCCTGGGAGCTCACTCAGGCCTGGGTTCTGCTCCCAGCATGCTGTGATGTACCCTTCCTGCAGGCCTCCTGGGCTGCCTTCATTGGGAGGTTTGTTTCTCTCTGTCACTTATTGAATTCTGTAGCTCTAAAGTTTGTTTAGAGTCTTTTTTATAGGTATTTGAGGTAGTTTTGGGGGAGAGCACAGGAAGTTTTCCTGCTTCTACACTGCTATCTTGGTTCCACCGCCCTCCACCCCTTAAGGTATCCTTTTCTACTCTATTTCTCTCCAATTGAACCATTTATTTCATTTCCTTTTAAAAAACACAAACAAAAAACTTCCATGCCCCAGTGTAATGGCTACTCGTTCAGATTGATATTGCATATGATTTATTCTATTTAAATGAATTTTAGAAATTACATATCAAAGTTCATGTAAATGAATTACCTTGTGATAGGAATACTTTTATTTTTGCTTTTTTTGGAGGCAGGAAAGGTATGGCAATTGTGGTAAAGTGACTTGCCCAAGGTCACAAGGCTAGTTTTTGTGTTAATTGTCTGAGGCCAGATTTGAACTCAGGTCCTCCTGACTCCGGGGCCAGTGCTCTATTCCTTGTGCCACCTATCCACCCCCTAGGAAGACTTCTAATGTGAATTTTGAACAAATTTGAGAAAGGTACAATGTAATACATATACTTAATGTGAAATAAATCTACAGATTAAGCAGAGATTATGCAAGTTATGGTATATCTTTATATAGATATATATATATAAATTTTATATTTACATATATCTTTACATAAAATGTTATTCACAGCACAGTGCTGTGAATTATTTAAAAGCAACAACGTTACTTTGCTACAAGAACTCCCACAATTTATGATGACCTTCAATTCACAATATTGCATGGAAAGTAATTACCTTGTTAGGTTTCGATGGTAGAATAAATGAATGTTTTGTTTCATGAAAGTCATCAGCTGTTCCCTTATTTGCTTCCTGTTTCATTGATAGGTTCAGGATGTTGAGTTCTCAGGAATTAAACAGAGGTAAAAGGGTGAAATGGGATGCATATTTCATAGATGGTGCCAAAAATTGTGCTTAGTTACAGAGGTAATAAGAAACTACTCCAGTCCATAAATTTTGCCATCCAAGTTTAGAATGAACACATTTCCAAGCTTCAAATTTTCCTGTCCTGTAAACAGAATGAGTGAAGATTTTAGTTTCCAACAATGTTGGCTCTCATATGCCAGTTCTACCATTATCAGAAAATGATATATCATGGTTTCATATATATTTGCTGATTTCCCATGTTGCAAGGACTCCCAAAGTTTTGCTACTGCTTTAACAGCTGTTGAAACCATAAATTTATCTTAAGGTCATTATGAGGAATGAGAGTTAAGTTTGGTTTAACAAGATAAACACGGGATATTTTTGTATTAAAGGTCATAGAGTCATTATTCCTGATTTCTTCTCATCACATATTTCAAGTCTACTATTATTTTTTACCATTATGTCATGATCAGACCACAGAGCACTATTTATTATGCCACTACCTAGACTTTATTGGTACATCTTTCCAATTTTCTGTTACAATCAGTATTCACATGGCATTTTTCTTCCACTTTTGAAATGCCTTAATTGACATCCTTAATGAATTAGATCTTAGTCACAGAATAGCCACTCAGGGAAGTTTTTTGAAATCAAAGAATCAATTTCTTTATAGGCATAATACTACCCTTCAATAAAGTTTCTTTCAAATGTTTCATCATGAAATAAAGATATTAGTGTCTTGAAGGTTGTATCAATGGAGCACATAACATACATAACCTGTATTTCTATGGATCTATGACCAGACTAATTAATTTTAAAAAGACTTGGAACTAGTAACTTTGTTATGAGGGCTTGCTATACCCTTTTCAGGGCTGTTCATCTGCCTTTGGTGTCCACCTGTCATCCATTTCACTTGTGACTCCAAGAAGTTGTAGCATGTCCAGCAGTCACACCCCAGTAAAACTGTCTTAGCAAATAGGTTAAACCAGGTTCAAAGTAATTGATGGTCTTCAAATGCATTGATGATATATGGGGGTGTCTATCCCATGCATATGAAAATAATTCCCTTGATGAAATGATTGATGATGAGAACAGCTTGTTCCAACAGCCATGAAGGGAGCTGAAGCAATGCTATGAAACATTGAAAGTTTGTTCATGTATTGAAGAAATCAATTTCATGCATTCATTCCAGGCCTTTGTCAGTCATCTTGAATTTGTCTTGCAACTGGACTTCAATGATTCTGGAAGAGAGAGCAAAGCTGATGACTTTATGCCCTTTACCTCACCTCATTTAAATTCACTTCATGCATGAATCTTGACATCACCTTGCTCCTCTTGTAAAAGGAAGGATAACTCCCCCCTATCTCACACCAGGCAACAGTGTGATAGATTTTTTAACCACAGCAATTCTTAAAGATCATCTACTAAATTGTAGAGTGACATATCACAGACCCTGAAAAGAAATATTAAAATATGAATGTGTTAGCCTGTTAGTCAATAAACATTTATTAAGTGCCTACTACGTGCCAGTCATTATGCTAAATGATAGTACAAATATGAAAAAGAAAGTCATTGTCTGTCCTCAGGGAACTTTTGACATAATGGGGAAAGACAATACACAAATGGTGATTGTAGAAAGGGAAAGGGAAGGGAAAATATATTGAACAGAGGCATGATGAAAACTAGCTCCAAGTAGTGACGCTGGTAGGAAATCAAGTCATAGCCTGGGAATTCTCTTTATATAGAGCCTTTGAGAGGAGTTCTTTTATCCTGGCATATTTCACCTAATTTTTTTTGGATTCATTCGTGATTTATCACTGTGTTGATCAGAGTTATAAAATCTTTCAAAGTTCTTCTTTTCTGTAATGTTGTTACTACTAAAATAAAAATGATCTCCTAGCTCTGGTCACTTCTCTCTGTAATATTTCAAAAAGATCTTCCCAGTATTCTTTCAAACTGTTAATTCAATATTTCTTATGGAAAAATATTTCGTTATATCCACATGTAATAGATTTTTGTTTTTGGCATTTCCCAGTGGGCCAATCCCTGAATTTCCTGCTTTTAGCCACTATGAAACACAACTATAAATGTTTATACACATAGGCCCTTTTCCTCTTTGTTGTCTTTGGGGGATGGGCTTTGTATTCTTATTGCTGAGTGTAAACAATTTATTAGCTTTGGGACATAGTTTCACCTTTCTTCACAGAATAGCTGTACTTATTCTTGGCTCTATTAACAGGTTATTAGCATACTTGTCTTTCCACAATCCCTTGGAGCAATATCTTTAATGACGGTACGTTTAAAGATTTGTGCTTGGACAGGATTAGTTGCCACAACTCCTTAGAAAGATGACTAAGTTGTAGAAAGAGTATGATGTGCTCTGGTAATGAGAGTATAACAGTCGATGCAAATTGCAGGTCAGATCATTATTTGGAAGGATTTACATAAATACAAAGTATTATAGGTGGAGGAGAATAACAATAAATAAACAGAACAATAGCTTTCAAAGTACACAAAGAGGCATGGCTACTTAAAAGCTTGTGTAAAATTTCTTAGTCAATGTGATGTGGTAGCTAAAAACACTAACTTATACATTGATGCAATATAGGTCTCTTAGCTGCCTATAAACAGTCCTTATTGTAAATATAATTGAAATTTTATTTTAATTCTAGTTTTAAGACTTAAGCTAGGAAGTAAAAACTCCTTACCAGGTAACTTTAGGCTTCATGTACTTTCCAGAGAAAACTTGACCAAAGGTCAAACTTTTCTCTTGTAATTATCTCAATTCAGTACCCAGTTCTTTTGTAAAATTAATCTCCATCCTTTCATTATCTACTTTTTTAACCTATGGGTGCTCTGCCCAAAGGAACATAAATTTTGAAGGCTGAAGCCTGGCAACTTATCTCGGGGTTTACTGACTAGATTTCTTTCTTAAGGACCAAGCTTTAAACTCAAATCATTCTGGCTCTCCTTGATTAATCAACAATAGGCCCCACTCCAAGACACAGTTGGTCATTGTTTGGGCCATGATGGTTCAGAGTGAATATGAATAGCATTTGCTTCTATTTTGCCCAGAAACTCTAAGAATCTTTCCATCCTGTGTATATTTGTTTTTGTTTTGACTAGGTAAAAGAGGACTCTCATTGCTTCACTTCTTACCTAGAGTTAATCACTGAATGGGTATTCAAACTGAGACTTGGGAAAGACCTTAACTTAAAAAGGCTGAGATTTATCACTACATTCAGAGTCATCTCCAGTTGTCATATTTTGCCATTGGACCCAGATGATGCAGCAGCAAGCACCCCAAGTGTTCCCAGGGTGGCTTCCAACACAGGTTCTTGGATCTGCTTTGATAAAGGAAAGCAACTCAAAATGGGTTAGCAAACTTACTTTAATCAGTCAAACATATATCTTTTACCTAGTTCAGGGGAAAAAGGTCAGCACCCCGAACTTCAGAGTATACAGACAGAATTATCAAGACAGAGGAACAGATCAAGAGACAGTTTTCCAAACTGTCCAACCATTATATCCATACCAACTCAACATCTGGGTTTTTCAAAGCTGGGGTGCTCTCAACAACAGCTTCCCAGAGTCTCATCTGATCAAGTCACAGAACACTTCTCAAAGAGAGCCCCAAATCAACATCTGGGTTTTTCAAAGCCAGGGGGCTCTCAACAACGACTTCCCAGAGTCTCATCTGATCAAATCATAGAACACTTTTCAAAGAGAGCCCCAAAACAAAGGGTTTATATAGCCTTCTCCTGGCTCAGAGAATGTAACAACCTTCTGGACCCACTGGCCAATCAAAAAGTATCACTGAAAAACAAGCCTCCCATCCCAGGTTCCAGGTGCACGTTAGTGTATCAGCAATGCCATATTCACAATGCCTATAGAGATTACAAATATGCTGATATAATTATCCATCACAAAATACATCAGGTTTGCCATTTGAGGAAATAAACTAGAAAATTTATTAAGATACCAAAAGACTGAGTCCCAAAACCAGAAAGTGAAAGCCATCAGAGTAGTTATGACATTGGCACAGGTAGATAAAGTAGAAAGCACCCACATTTTCAAGCCTTTAAAACAGAACAGGCTACCTCAGGCAAAGGTCCTCCTCTCCCCACTCACAGCAACCACCCAGTGTCCTGGAAGAGCGCTCCCAGCAGCTCCGGTCCCTGGCAGTCCTCAGCAGGAGTCTTAACTCAAAAAAAAAAAAAAGGCAACTGCCACCAACTGCCAACTGCAGGACTGTTAGCTCGGCTTTTCACTTTCTCTTGCTCTGCTATGTCAGCACGTCCATGAGGCATGGGAGATCTTTAAATCCCATAACCCTTACAGTTAGCCTAGGGGCAGGGAAGATCTTAAAAATTTACTTTCTCATTTCATTCAGCCCCAAGATCTTTCATGCCCTTAGCATAGTCAATTTACTTTTGAATTAGCACTAAACATCTCTTAGGTCACATTTTCAAGATACAGAACTAAAGTTACCAAAGTGGCCACTGGGCCTTAAACAAACACAAAGTACATTGCATTATCACCTCAATTCAAAACAAGAGTCCAAATAAAGTTCTCTTGGGCAGAGGGGGTGTCCTACCCCTCACACAACTCCAGCCCATGCTTCCAAATACAGAGAGGGGGCTGGGCAACAAAACCAACTAGATCGGGTCCTTGGGGGTCCAAGGCACTTCATCCCACCCCCCATAGTCACAAGTCCATCCTCCCCCTGGGTCCCAAACTGTGGGATGCAGCAAGGAAACACATTCAGTGCCCCTGCTTTGCTGCTCAGTGCTTATCTTTTTCTGTGGCTGAATTCCAAACTCCTGGGTTCCTTCTCTTCCCACAGGCAGCAGCCTTTCCTGGCTTCTGCCCAGGTCCCGATGCAGACAGCTCACCATTTCTGCTCTCAGCTCAGCGAAGTCTGCATGCAGGCCATTCTTCTCTCCTGGTCCATGGCACCACAGAATCACAGCTACCACAACTGGGAAACAAACAATTATCCCAGTCCCCATACTTTCCTTTTACTCTGCAGATCCTTTTCATGACGCCATTTTGTAGCAGCAAGCACCCCAAGCATCCCCAGGGTGGCTGCCAACAGAGGTTCTTGGATCTGCTTTGATAAAGGAAAGCAACTCAAAATGGGTTAACAAGCTTACTTTAATCAGTCAAATATTTATCTTTTGTCTAGTTCAGGGGAAAAATGTCAGCACCCCGAACTTCAGAGTATACAGACAGAATTATCAAGACAGAGAAACAGATCAAGAGACAGTTTTCCAAACTGTCCAACCATTACATCCATACCAAATCAACATCTGGGTTTTTCAAAGCCGGGGGGCTCTCAACAACGGCTTCCCAGAGTCTCATCTGATCAAATCACAGAACACTTCTCAAAGGGAGCCGCAAAACAAAGCCTGATATCAGGGTTTTTATAGCCTTCTCCTGGCTCAGAGAATGTAACAACCTTCTGGACCCACTGGCCAATCAAAAAGTATCTACTGAAAAACAAGCCTCCCACCCCAGTTCCAGGTGCACTTTAGCCTAGGGGCAGGAAAGATCTTAAAAATTTACTTTCCCATTATAGATGGCTCTAGAGGAGAAAGTGAGGCTGGTGACTTTGCATAGCCCTCTCATTTAAATCCAATTAACTTGCAAGTCATAGAATAACCTTCCTGAATTCCTTTTACTCTTCAAGAATGAATGACAAACAAAACCAAGACTTTTTAGTTTCACCCACTACCCACCTAATTCAACTTAATTCAATGGAAGCCCTGGTAGAATACACCCTGTATGTGGATTAATACTATCACTTGGGAATTATGCCTGTCTCCCAATGAGAAAGTAATGGGTGTGTGTGTGTGTGTGTGTGTGTGTGGGGAGAAGACCTGAATTGACTCAATGGACCACATAATTATAATATCCTCCAATTGGAGTTGTCTTACCTTTGCCAGAGAAGATCCAAATTATATACCATCAGGTCAATAACAAGGATGACATATGTAAATTTAAAATATCCTGTCAGCCACTGCTGGGCTCTCCTTCCCAGCTCCAGCCTTGTCTTACCTTATTCCCGGTCTTCGGACGTCTCCGGCTTCTTGTCTCCAAGAAGAACTTACCCCCACAGAACGCCCAAGGACAAAGAGGTTGACAAGTGAGGCTGCTCTTTATTCAGTTACATCTTAACAGTGTGGCCATCAGAACAAAGCAGAATGGAACCGTGGGACAGAGAGAGTGGGACAGAGAGAGAGAGAGAGAGAGAGAGAGAGAGAGAGAGAGAGAGAGAGAGAGAGAGAGAGAGAGAGA
>NW_027186315.1:6539626-6602144 GCF_028583685.1 Petaurus breviceps papuanus | reverse complement strand
AGAGAGAGAGAGAGAGAGAGAGAGAGAGAGAGAGAGAGAGAGAGAGACTCCCCTTGCTTTTTCCCTAATATCCTTATCATACTTCTTACTGTCACATGCCATGTGGGAGCCAATCGTGCACTCTCCCGAGTGCAAGGCAAAGGAGTATGTGTTAAGAGGAGTCCATGTTGATAAGGCAGGTTCAATGCCATGTCGGCCTTTCCCAAACTGGCAAAGTCCGCTCCCACGGCCCTGCTCTCAATGCCATGTCAGCCCTTTCAGCTCGGCAGTCAGCCTCCACATCTCCAAGCTCCTGCCCCTCAGAGGTCACGTGCACCCCCTCCAACATCTTGTGACTGCCGTAGTGTCTCTCACACTCGTGGCTCTATCAAGCCGCATTTAAGTTCTTTTGGTCATTAATAGAGGTTATTGACAGAAAATATTGGTTACTGCTAACTTAACAAATAAATTGATGATGTTCAGATCATTGTCTGTCAGTTTACCTTAATTTTCAAACTTAAGACAGGAAAAATAAAATGTTCATAGAAAAGACAATAAGTATATATACAAAGGAGTTTTCAAAGGCACAAGATAACTATTAGCAACTCAGGAAATGGATGAGGTTTAGGATAAAGTGAAAGAGACATTGTCCTGTTTCCTAGTCCGTATAGTCCAATCCCTAATTTGACAAATGAAGATGAAGAAAATGAGACCTAGAGACAATATGTGATTTACCCAAGGACTCCTATGTAATAAATGACAGAAGCATAATTTGAACAGAGGGCTTTTTATTTAAGATTCAGAAGTCTTTTCACTTTAGTGTACTGTACTGCCTTCTAACTATCAAAAGATAATTTACTAAGTGTCTTCCAACTCTATGATTCTTTGATTCTGATTTGAAAAAACTGATTTATTATTATTTGAAGTATGAAAAAATTCAAGTCTAAATGGTTATTTCACTCTTCTCCTCATGGTGGAAAAATTCTGAAATGTAGGATTAAGATAAGTTTATGTTTCCAGGTAATGAGTTTGTACCTCCAGTCACATAGCTGAATGAAAGGCACAGAGGTGACAAGTTTCCAGTTTGGTAATTGTTCATTGACTATAAGAATAAGCTTTAGCTTCAGTCAAGCAAAATATTAACTTGAAGATTTTTCTCAAAGAAGGTGTCTCACACATGTTAAATTCATGCAAGATTACTTTATGGAAGCAAGAACAAAAACATTTTGATGGTTGATGACATTTTTCTCCTTAAGAACATAAAAGTGAAACACATAACAAGGGTGAGGTACACTCCACAAAGGTGATGGAATTAAATATCCAAGGAACCCTAGAACCAACTTGTCCAGTCCTCTCATTTGAGAAAGGAAGGCATTCTGTCTCAAATGGGTTAGGGCACTTGCTAACAATCTAGATGTTCATCACTGACAGAAAAGAAGATTCTAAAGGGTCCATAGGAGCTTCTGCTTGGGGATTACATTTTCCTGATTTTGATCAAATCATTGAAGACTGCTAAACATTTCCAAAGAGATTACAGCCAAATTTCTACTGGAAGTACCAAGCGTAAAAAATAATTCCTACTGTTAACTAGGTTATAACAATTAGTCAATGTAAACACATCTTATTTTTGTTTTATATTTTGACAAGATCTCACCAACTTATGCAAGGTGAAATTGCTGGAGTTCCTCAGGGGTCTGCTTTCACAGCTGATGGATGGGAAGCTTAGATCTGGTTCATTTCAGACCTGAGTTATTTGGCCTTCCTCTAAGAAACCTGTTGAATTCCTTGGGAACTGCTAGAGAGATCTTCATATTAATATATGTACACTTCCTGAATAGTACTATCCTCTGAGAGAGAAGTTTCAAGCACATGGACTAAAAAGTATAGATTTGTCACATAGCCTACTAGTTCCTGAGTTCTGGGCTTTCACAAAGCAGGTTAAGTCTTCAACTTATGCCTCCAAATGATACTGTTTTGTTTCCATTTGCCCTAACAAGGAGTATTCTTAGGGAATCCAAGAATATAGCACATATCTAGGTCCCACTTATACTTGGTCTTTCCTTCTAGGGATGGAGAGAGATGTTATTATAGTATGCTTCTTTTTTTTAATCAAATGTTTATTAAATTCTAGTTTACATCATTCATTTCTGCAAGATTTTGAGTTACAAATTTTCTCCTAAATTTTCCCTTACCCACCACCCCAAAATAGCAATCTCACTGGATATCCCCTTCTCCAATCTGCTCTCTCCCGTATCTCCTCCCATATCTCCTCTGACTTTCCAGTAGGGCATGGTGGATATCTATGCCCCAGTGCCTGTATATCTTATTTCCCAGTTACATGTAAAATAATATTGATAATAGTATATACAAATATATATGTATATAATATTAATTATAATATATAAATATAATTCATTTTATAGATATATATATATACATACATACATACATACATATATATATATATATATATATATATATATATATATATATATAACATTTTATTTCAACACTTTAAATTCCAGATTAATTTCCTTCCTCCCTTGTCACCCACCCTTACTGGGAACATAAAGAATTCAATATAGGTTGTTCTTGTGTAGCTATGCAAAATATTTCCACAGTGGATATATTTTTAAAAACTGACTATATTTCCTTCCCTCCTATCCCACCTCCCACTTTTTATATTCTCTACTTTGACCCTGTCCCTTTTCAAAAGTGGGTGTTTCCAACTTCCCTCTCCCTCAGCCTGCCCTCCCTTCCATCATCCCCCCTCTAATCCCCTTCCCCCCTACTCTCCTGTAAGGTGAGATACACTATTTAGTGTATATGTCATTCCCTCCCTAAGACAAATTCAAAGAGAATAAGGTTGTCCAATTCCCTTTTTCCTGCCTGTTTTTCCCCTCCATTGTGACCTTTTTCCCTTGCCTCTTCTATGTGAGATAGTTTACTCCAATCTGTCTCTCCCCATCTCCTCTCATTATACTACTCTTACACTTCTTAATTTCACCTTTTAAATATCATCGCTTCCCATTAAATTGGTCCTGTGCCTTCTATCTATGTATACCTGTACACATATATACACAAACTCACATATATATTCATATACCCATATACCCTCATATATGGCCATATAAATGTGTGTATATGTATATAATATATATATATATATATATATATATATATTCCCTTCAATTATTCTCATAATGAGAAAAGTTTCATAAGTTACAATTATCATTTTTTCATGTATAAATATAAAGACTTCAACTTTGATAAGTTCCTTTTGATTTTTTTTCCCTATTTACCTTCTCATGCTTCTCTTGTTTCTTGTATCTGAATGTCAAATTTTCTATTCAACTCTGGTTTTTTCATCAAGAATGCTTGACAGTGGGGCAGCAAGGTAGGACAGTGAGTTAGAGCACCAGCCCCAGAGTCGCGATGATCTGGGATCGAATCTGGACTCAGACACTTAGCACCCACCCAGAAACACCTAGCTGTGTAACCTTGAGCAAGTTACTTAACCCCAATTGCTTAGGGGGGGCCAGGTGTGTAATAGTAATGGCATTTAAAGATTCCCCTGTATTGGCTTGGTTTTTGGTTTGATTGTGTTAAAACCCAGAGCTTGTTAATCCCACTTCTGGGATGGACTTGTTGACATGAAAAATGACCTGAACTGGGAGGAGCTGGTGGCATAGATTTGGAGAGACACAAGAGAGAGGCAGAAGAACTTTTTGGAAGCAGCACCTTTGGAGGCAGAGAGAGGCTGAGAGGATTGCTGAGGGCCACTTTGAATTGCCCTGGACTTTTGAGGCCTGCCCCCGGAGCTGCCAAGGACTGAGGAGACATGGCTATTTTGCTGGTACTTTGTCTGTCTGTTTTGATGTTATTTTGCCAGATTTGTCCACTGGTGAAAGACAGTCCTGTCATTGCAGAAATTCTGGAACCTGGCTGTTGGTTAAGAGCTTCTGAGACTGTTCTGGAGACAGAGAGTGAATACTGTCCACTGGTGAAGGACAGTGTTGTTGTTGCAGGAGTCTGGGAACCTTTCTGTTGGTTCCAAAGCCCTGAAGAAGGATTTTCTTGTAGTATGTTTACAGAAATCCTGGGAGAGGGTTTTGCTAATGTTTTCAGGGGTCCTAGGACTGTTCTGCAGACAGAGGATGAATTAATGAAGAGAATAGCAATATATCTTGTGGCCTTGCTAAGCTATGTCTCCCCAGGGACAAAGATTGCTGAGGACTTGCCTCATGTCAAGATTAAGACCTCCATTTGGGTATTAAGTGCTGTGCTTAAACTTGTTGTAACTCTGGGGTAGATTCAATTGTGATCCAGGGGTGGGGAACTTTTGACCTTTTTGTGTTCTATGATTGAACAAATGAATGTACTTTACTTATGATTGGAAACTAATTTCCATTTGAGAAGAGGGGCTTTTTGATGGACTAAATGAAGGTACAGCCTAGGGGTGGAGTAGTATTTAGAACAGGGACTTTGTAATTGATTGAATGAATGTAAGGTCCTGGGGTGGGGTAGTACTTGGAGATTATTTAATCAAACTTAGTAAATGCTGTATTTTGAATGATGTCATATTTTGATCTTCTCTGTTCTTTATTTGTCACTGAATAAAATGGAGAGCACCTATGCTGGCATTTTGTACCTTGGGAAGTTGCCTTTCCTTGGCATTACATTACAAGGTGGTGCAGTAAGTAAGAGCACTGGCCCCAGAGGCAGGATGACTTGGGATCTAATCTGGGCTCAGATACTTAGAACCACACCCCAAAATAACTGGCCGGATAACCTTGAGCAAGTTACTTAACCCCAATTGCTTATTAAAATAAAAAAAAGAATGCTTGAAAGTCCTCTATTCCAATGAATGACCATATTTCCCCCTGTAACATGATACTCAGTTTTGCTGGGTAGGTGATTCTTGGTTTTAATCCCAGCTCCTTTGTCCTCTAAAATATCATATTCCAAGTTCTTCAGTCCCTCAGTGTAGAAGCTGCCAGATCCAGTGTTATCCTGAATGTGTTTCCACAATATTAAAATTGTTTCTTCCTGGCTGCTTATAATATTTTCTACTCGATCTAGGAATCCTGGGAACCTGGTATAAAATTCCTAGGAGTTTTCTTTTTCAGATCTTTTTAAAGAGGTGTTTGGTGGATTCTCTCAACCTCTATTTTGCCCTCTGGTTCTAAAACATCAGGGAAATTTTCTTTGAGAATTTCTTGAAGGATGATTTCTAGGTTCTTTTTTTGATCATGGTTTTCAGGTAGTCCAATAATTTTTAAATTATATCTCCTGGATCTATTTTCCAGGTCAGTGGTTTTTCCCAATGAGATATTTCACATTGCCTTCTATTTTTTGATTTGTTTTGATCTGTTTAATATTATCTTGATTTCTCATAAAGTCACTAGCTTCCATTTGCTCCAATCTAATTCTGAAGGAATGATTCTCTTCCGTGAGCTTTTCAGATTCTTTTTCCATCTGGTAAATTTGACTTTTTAAGACATTCTTCTCCTCATTGCCTTTTTGAGCCTCTCTTGACATTTGAGTTAGTCTATTTTTGAAGGTGTTATTTTCTTCCATCAGGTTGTTGACTCTCATTTCATAATTTTCTTCCATCTTTCTTATTTCTCTTCCCAATATTTTCTCCACTTCTCTTATTTGGTTTTCAAAATCCTTCTTAAGGTCCTCTATGTCCTGTAACCAGTTTTTATTTTTTTTTAACTTTTGGCTCAGGATTTCTGACTTCATTGTCCTTCTCCTGTTCCCTGCTTTGATCCTTTTTTGTCCCCAAAATAGGAATTTAAAGTTGCATTGCTCTTCTTAGTTTACTTCCTTTGGGTGCTCATGTTGCCTCTTAATTACTTGACTTTTGATCTTTTTGCCACAGTAGGACTCTGCTACCAGACAGGGGAGCTTCATCCCAATCACTGGGATTTTCTCAGCTGCTAAAGGTATTAGTTGGGTGCCCTCTCTGAATCCTCCACATGCTCTGGCAAGCTGGTCACACTTCCCGAGCCCTCCACCCTAGACCGAAATCCAGATCCAAGCAGGTTAAAGCAAGAGTGATTACCCCTCAGACTTTTCTCTTGGTCCTTCTGTAATCTGCAGGCCAGGAGCTGAAGCTATCACTTGACTACAGCTGCATGGCCGCTGCGCCTCAGTGGTTGCATGGCCGCTGCACCTCATCGGCTTCAGCCTCCTGGGGATAAAAGTCATCCAAACTCCCAAACTACTGGATCCCAAAGTCCACACTGCACTGACCTCTCACTTTGTCCTTAGCATCTATGGCTTGATAATTCTGGAAACCACCACAGCTTCTGGTTATCTGAAGTCCCTCCAGCTGGCAGCTTGTCAGGCCCCACTGAGGCTAAAACCCCCTGACTGGGGCTGGTGTCGACTCTGGCTCCCAGAGCACTGCACTGGCTGCTTTCTGGTGGCCTGCCAGTCTGTCTTTAGTGGGAAGTTAGCTTCTCTGTGTCATTTTATTGGTTCTGTAGCTCCAAAGTTTGTTCAGATTCACATTTTATATGAATTGTAGTTGGTGGGAGCCAGAGCCTTGCGCAACTCCTGTTTCTCATCTGCAATCTTGACTCTGCCCGTTATAGTATACTTCTACCATAGGTCTCTTGATCTGGCTTGGCCTGGCTTGTCTGCCTGCCTCCCCAAGAAGGATATAAACACCATTCAATTCTGTTCACTCCATCTGTTTTCCTGGTCTTCCCAACATGGGAAGAAATAAACTAACAAAAAATGTTCTTTGAAGTTCACTCTTTCTACTCTCCTGGTCTGACCTTCCTGAAGAGAGACATGCTGTTCCATCCTGCTTGTTCCACTTAGTCTCCTGGTTTGATCTTTCCAGCAAGAAGCAAAATATATCTAATATCACTTTGAAACTAATCTCGTGGTCTAACCTGCCTCCCTATGAAGGACAGAAACACTATTCTATCAAGATTCCTGCAGTCAAAGAATAAAAATATTTTGCTCCTGACTGATTATCTGGCCTGGCTTGGTCTGCTTTCTAGGGAAAGAGAGAAACACAATTTCATCCTGCTTCTTCCACTAATCTCCTGGCCTAACCTGTCTTCATGACTGGAAATGATAGAAACACCATTCCATTGAGGTCTATTCAATAGAAGGAAAGAAACACTATTTCAACATAATCCTTCCACTTGACTCTTTTCCTGGACTGGCTGATAGAGAAGGAAAGAAATGCTATTTCATCATGATCCCTACATGTATCTATATTCCTGCCTGATCTGAGCCTTCCTATTAGAGATATTTTTCTGTTGAGCTTCCTCTACTGCTCACCTCATTTGAACCTGCCCTAACATGTAATTCCCTCCCTGACTTTTATATACTATGTCAAACTATTAGAAGTCTCCAACTTAAAGTCAGTCTCCAAGCGAAACTTTATGAGTCATCATATCTTCTTATTTGAGTGTTTCTGAACCCCAGGCTCTCATCATTCTGTCCCTAATTATCCACCACCACACTTCATACTCCTTTATTCCCTATTCCTCTTATCACAATTTTACTACCACTAATGTCCCAATCTTAAGCTACCCATCCCTATTGCTTCTGTCAAATGCCTACTTCACCGGTAACAGACTTTATCTTGAATCTTTCCCTTTTCTATTCTTTCCATCTTCTGACTTTCACTAAGACCTGGTTCCCTCCTGATAACATAGCCTCTCTGACAATTCTGTCTAATACTGTTTTCACTTACTTTCAGAGCTCCCTCCTTTGAATTCCTGATTGAGGTGGGAGATTTGGAATAATCCTTGGTCCTCAAGCTACCTTCTTTGCTTCTTCTACTGCAATCATTCAGTAAGCTCTCTTCCACTGAAGTTTACTCAATCCATATTTACCACCTAATCAAATTCTGGTAGTTATTGTCTGTCATTCTCCTCCCCAATTCTACTCCTTCATATAAAAGGACTTCACCATACATGTTGATACTTCCTCAATTGCATGAAACTTTCATACTCTTAAGTTATTTCCCATCACCTACTCTTAGACCTTACTTCAGCTACACACTAAGATGGCCATACTTTTGATCTTGCTATTATCCACAAATTTATCACTTACATGTTCATGAATTCTGAAATTACTTTATGTGATAAAAATATCACAATATGTTGCCATTTCCACTTCCCCCTCTGCCTTCCAACCCCAAACTCTTTTCTTCCTCCTCATCATGTCTTGGGGTGGAGGTATTGGAGGATGCTAACAATAGTCAACAATGTGTCCATTGATAAAGAGAAAGCTAGGAAAGGTGTTAATAGAATAAATTGGAAAATCCAATTATTTCCAAAGACATCTTCCCTGCATGGACTATACTATCCTGCTTTTCCAAACTTCAACCTTTCATAAACTAATTCAGTTCTACATTGCTCTCTCCTTTTAAGTCACTTGCTTCCTTATTCTGCTGACTCTTTTCCCTTGACTTTCCCCCCCTCTCATCATACTCTGCCTTTGCTCCCATTTATATACTACAGTCTTAATTTGGAGAATTTCACAAAATTGTGCTGGTGTGATCTAAGTACAAATCTATATTATAAAATTTTAGGTTGGCCTTTGCTGTAGTATACAACCTTTTTATTTATACCTTCCATGGCTCTACCTCCCTTCAATCTCTCAGCAGAGAACTTTGGCACTGAAAATATTGAGTCTATTAACCAACAGCTCTCTCTTTTCCCCTTCTCATCACATATCACTAGAACATTTCCAAGTGATCTCATTCAATCCTGTGTTCTCCAGGAGATTTTCATATTCTATCACACACATTCTTTCACTTATTTTCTTTTTTAAAAATATTCTATACATTTATTATATTGCTTGGTACATAATAGACTCTTATTTAGTTGAGCTTGTTGACTTGACACTTAATATTCAAACTAACAATACATATCAAACATAAAACAGCCTTCCTTTCCCTCCCTTTTTCTCCCCTCCTCTCCCCTCCCCTTCCCTTCCCATCCCATCCCTTCCCTTTTCTTCCTTTTCCTATGACAGAGAATTCAGAAGTGAAACAAGAAGTGAAAATTTTTGTGGTATATCAGGTTGACTTTAGAATTACAATTCTTGTAATCCTAAATCTATCACAAGAAGCACTGCTCCATTAAGTAAATTCTCTTGATCAGTCTGGTTAGCTTTTTATCTTATGATGTGATAGTAAATGTTTAACAACTGACTCTTGGGAAGCTTCTAGCTAAATTTAAAATTTAATCTACATTAGTACATTTTCTATTTCACTTTCTTAAATATAAATAATTGACAAAATAAAAACAACCCTGATTTGTAGAGTTTGCTCATTTCTGAGGTGTGCATACTTACATTGAAAGTTTAGCAGTCATTTCAAGGGATAATTTTAGCTGACACCAGGATACTGCTGCTTCTATCTATTTTTGTCAGCCTAAGAATCAAATTTACAACCAAGCATCAGTCCCTGGATACAACCCCACTCCTTTTCTACTAGAAAACAGAAATCTGGATGGAAATTCACTCTGTACACTCATTGCTGGTCTCTAGTCCATTAGGAAACATCCTTGGTCATAAGGATACTTTTTGTGCATCTGCCAAAAACTTATGATCAACTAGAATATAGATTTCTTTTTTCATTTTATTCTGTAAACACCTTTTTTAGGTTTCTCTTTAGTAATGGGCACATTGTTGACTGTTGTTCTATTCTCTGCATCATCTTGTCTGTTAAATTATTGACCTCTGGATAGCAAGACAAACAATACGCTACAATTCAGGCTTTTCTCCCTCCCTGATAGAATATGGTAAAATTTCAATATCATTGGCTCAGGGAAATCTGAATGTGTAAAATCAAATACTTGGAAAAAAATGACCGAAGAGGAGGAAGCTGGATGTTCAGAATCAGAAGCACGTACTGTCATTTCAAGTAATGATGCTAAAGCTCAACAGATGCTGTCTGTTGGAAAACTGACCTATAAAGATATGAAGAAGAAGAGAAGAACTCTCTTTGTCACTGACTCCCTGCTTAATGCTACTGCAAATTTAATTATCCATCTGATTATAAACAGTTTTCTTTTTATTTGGGAATGTAGCAAAGAATTGACCAAATCTGTAGTTTTTTCTTTCAAAATTAATGACTATTATGAAATATTGCTGATTCGGTTGAAATGAAATTGCATACCTATAAGAAAATTAGAATGTATGGAGAAAGAATGGAGATTTGGGGCAAGAAACTAAAGATCTTAGGAATATAAATTTGTTTTCATCACTCTTGTCCATGAAAGGCAAAAGATTCAGAGTAGAAAATCAGATTTGGGAAGTGAAAAACCAATTAGGGAGATGGTGAATTAAAATATGATTTGTGTTTCTAGATTACAGCTTAAAAATATGAATTGCAAGCACTAGGATAAGTATGGGGTACATAAACAAGAGCCAATAAGAGTATATTTACTTCTAATTTGCAAATCTAATATAATTTATATATATATATATACATACACATAAATATGTTTATATATTAAAACATGTACATATAAACACATACATACATATATGTATGGAGGAGAGAGAGAGAGAAGCAACATATATTAAGCAATTTGCAATACAAAGTAGTTGCAATATAGTAAAAAAAAAATCTTTTCACATACCCAGAACTGCATAGAAGACAAAAATCTAAATAATTTAACATATTGCCTCGGTTTTGTATGAAATAATGGTAATGAGAAATGAGAACTAAATAACAATTCAAGAAAAGGAATGTGATGATGTTGTTGCCTATGACCATAGATATAGAATGGGAAGGGAACAAAAAGTAATCCAAAATGCTTAGGATACTGAAGCCAAGATAAGTTTAAATGACTTTTCTTGAACCCAGAATCCAATGAAATTAGAAGTATGATTGTGTTTCATATTTAGAAGGATATACCTTATGTAAAAGATATAGAAAAAATGATGTTTGCAGAGTAGCACTATGTATAATGTATCCTTTATTTTTCATTTGAGGAAATACAATAACCAACAAGACAAAAATTCCAGAGTATTTCAGTGAAGAAGAATGTAGAAAGAACCAGAGGTGATACTGTCATCTGAACATACTATTCTTCCTTGGTAGAGAAGAAGGAAGTGATGAGGAGTTAACAAAATAAATCACTAGCTTGACATCTAGGGAAGATGTAGTGGTTATAGTGAATTGAATCATCTGTAATTTAGGTAACAATTTCTTAAATTTCCTTAATTATGTCTTCATCAGTGAAAGAGTGGATGAAATTCATTTTGAATCTTATTCTCACTGATAGGAAGAAGTTATTTGTTTGATTTGGAAATGATGGAAACTTTTGGGGAAAATGACTACTGACTTCTTAAGTTTGTGATAAAGGTGAAGAAGCACACAGTCTGTCATACATCTTGCATTTAGGAAAAGAATTCAAATATTGCAGAAAATGGCAAAAAATCAGCTAAAGAGAAATGAAAACTCTCAAGAATTAAATTCTGACTACACAACTAAAAAAATCTGAATAGGAGAGGAAAGTTGACTTAAGAGAGCAATGTGAATGCACAAGCAATTCACCAACAAATCTAAATTTTTAAAAGATATGTGCAGGCATGGGTTTGAATCTATTATGTTAAGATGATCTCAAAAGAAAAATGCAAAAATGAGAAAAAGGGATTCACTGGGAGGAGAGGGAAGTTAAATGAAAAGGAAAATTTTCTCACATTAAAGAAATACACAAGGAAGAGTTTTGACAATGGAGGGGGAAAGGAGTGGAGAGAAGGAGAAAAGGCAATAACAGAAACTCTTCAAAGAAATAATAATCTCTCTCTCAAAAAAGGGGATGGCAAACTCTAAGAACATCAACACTTGTTGAAATTCAGCAAGGAAAGCTATACTGGCCAAAAGGGGAACAAAGAAAAGATAAGACCAGAATTAATAGCAGATAGAATTAAAATAACTGGTAGAAATACAAGAGCAAAGATTTTTTTAATTCAAATTTTACTTAGAATTTCTCTATCAAGGAAAATAAACTTCAAGCTTTAATCTCAGAATAAAAATTGGAGAGAAGAGATATTGAAAATATTTAAGGAAACATTAAGAAGGCACTTAACTTTCCTCAGTAACTTAAATCACCAGGCCTAGAGCAACATTAATATCCTCAGTAACCAAAAGATTTGCCTCAAAACAGATTCTGTAGCAGCAGAACATGCAATTTTACAATCCATGACAACTTAGAAGTTTGGCAGAAAAAGTGTATTGGACAGAGTTCAGAAAGGAGTGTGGTCTAGAGCAAGTCCAGCAAACTAGCAGTAGTCCTTGATGGTGACTGAATTAGTGGCCCCTGTGGCAGTTTCTGGACCTCTATGCCCACAGAAGGTAAGTAAGGGTGTCAGATTAAGGGTTGGAAAGAAAATTATAGAGATCTTTTTACTGGCACTGGAGGCAGGATTCTGTTGCATTCTCCATACTTGGACCTGGGTCACAGTGTTTGGAAACAGTCCCAGAGTGAGGAGGAGAAGTAATACACCAGAGTTTGTGGCCAGAGGGGAACTGAGGCCCTTGTCACAGTTCCAGGGCAGAAAAGAGTGCTTGTGGCAACCCACAGGTCAGAGCACAAGTCAGGATAGTAATAAACACACCTCTCCTTAGATGATACCACCTTAAAAGAACAGAAAATTTACAGGTCTCCAGAATTATCTCTTAAAATAGTTGCACAAAAACATGAGGCTTGGGAAAATGTCCTATTCACTCCATGAGCAGAGTTTCATTTTTGTATAGAGTTAAAAGTCAAGGAAGAGACTGGAAAATTTAGCAAATAGCATAAACAAAACAAAGAAATGAAAAGATTTAGAGTATAGAAATTTATTATCAAATGGCGACAGGAAAAATCAAAACACAAATTCAGAAGACAAGAAAATCCAAACTGTTTTATTTAAAACCTTAAAGAAAAAAAATGAATTTGTCTCAGGCCTTGGAAGAATTCAAAAAGGGGTTTAAAAATCAAGACAAGTAGGGGGAAAATTGGGAAAGGGAATCAGAGTGATCCAAGAAAAACAAGAAAAAAAATAGTACATGGATGAAGTAGGTACAAAAAAAGCACTTTAAATGGAATAGTCTGAATTGTCAAAGTAGTACAAAAATTTAATGAAGAGAAGAATGCCTTAAAAAGCAGAATTGGTTAAATGGAAAAAAGAAGCACAAAAGAACTCTTTAAAAAATAGAATTGTCCAGATAGAAAAGGAGATAAAAAGCTCACTGAAGAAAATAATTCTTTGAAAAAAAAAACAAACAAACAGAATTAGAGAAGTAGAAACTAATGAATTTAGGAGATATCAAGAAAAAATCAAAATAAAATCAAAAGAATAAAAAAATAGAAGACAATATGAACTCTCTCATTGGAAAAACAAATTGATCTGGAAAATAGATCCAGAAATCAGGAAGAAAAAATTTAAGAATTATTTGTCTAAGTGAAAGCCAAGATAAAATAAAGATAACCCAGTTATCATCTTTCAAGAAATTACCAATGAAAATTCACCTGATATTCTAGAATGACAGAGTAAAGCAAACCTTGAAAGAATTCCAGGAATATTATAGTCAAATTCCAGAGCTGACAGGTCAAGGAAAAAATATCACAAGCACACCACCCCACCAAAAAAAAAATCAAATATCATGGAATCACAATCAGAATAACACAAGATTTAGCAGTTTCTACATTAAAAATTTGGAAGACTTGGAATCTGATATTCCAAGGGCAAAAGAAGTAGGATTACATAGAAAAATTACCTACCTAGCAAAACTGACTATAATCCTTCAGGGGGAAAATTTGCATTAGATGAAAGGGAGTTTCAAGCATTCCTGATTAAAAGTCCAGAGATAAATAGAAAAATCGACTGAAGAGAAGCATAAAAAGGTAAACAGGAAAGAGAAATCATAAAGAATTCAGTAAGGTTAAACTGTTTGTATTACTACATAGGAATTATTATACTTGTAACTTCTAAAAACTTTCTCTTTAGGAGTATACAAAATGGGCATGAATGTGAGTTTAATATGATGGGATGATAATTTTAAAAAATAAAATTAAGGGGTGAGAAGGAAGAATGTGCTGGGAGAAGGGGAAAGAGAGATAAAATTAGGTGACTTATCTCACATAAAAAAGTCCCCAAAGAGATTGTACAGTGGAAGGGAAGATGGGGCAAGTATTTGTGTTTGTGAGTGTGTGTGTGTGTGTGTGTGTGTCTGAGGCATTTGAAGCATACTATCATCATAATTGACCCAAAAGGGAATAACATTTGTACTCAGTAGGGTTTAGAAATGTATCTTACCACACAGGAAAATAGGAAAGGAAGGGAATAAGAGAAGTGTTGGGGGTGGGGGGGTCTGACATAAAGGATGGCAGATTAAGGGAGGTAAAAGTCAGAAGTAAAACACTTCTGAGAATGGATAGACTGAAAGAAAAGAGTAGGATGAGCAGCAGAAAAATAGTGGAATAAACTTTGCAAGTTTATCTAATAAAGACCTTTTTCTTCAAATATATATAGAACAGAGTGAAATTTATAGAAATAAAAGCCATTTCTCAATTGATAAATGGTCAAAGCATATGAATAGGCAGTTTTCAGACACCAGATCTGTAATCAGACATAATCAAAGCTATCTATAGTCATATGAAAAAATGCTCCAAATCAATGATTCTCCAAGAAATGCAAAGTAGAACTCTGAATGGCCACTTAACACTTATCAGATTGGGTGATGTGACAGAGAACAGCAAATATTATAGGAAATGTGGAAAAATTGCTGCAGTAATGCAATGTTGGTGAAGTTTTAAAACAATTCAACCATTCTGAAGAGCAATTTGGAACTATGACCAAAGGGCAATACAATCATGCATATACCCTTTGCCCAAGCAATACCACTACTAGTTCTCTATCTAAAAGACATACTAACAAAGGGAAAATGACCTATATGTACAAAATTATTCGTAACATCTCTTTTAGAATTGGAAATTTTGAGAATTGGAAATTCCATCAATTGTTATTGACTGAACAAGTTCTTGTATATGATTATTATGAAAAACTACTGTAGTAAAAGAAATGATGAGCAAGATTTTCTCAGAAAAGCTTAGAAAGACTTACAGAAACTGATGGAAAGCAAAATTAGAAGAATCAGGAGAGTGTTGTATACAGTAGCAGCAATATTGTATGATGATCAATAATGAATGATTGGCTGTTCTCAGTAATTCAACATTCTAAGACAATTTCACAGGTCTTTTGATGAAATAAGCTAACAATTTCCAGAGAAAGAACTGAGAATATCTGAATCCAGATTGAAGAATACTTTTTCTTTCCCTTCCTTTCCTTTTTTGTCTGTTTTCGTTTGCAGTGTGACTAGTATAGAAATATGTTTTTATGACTGCAAAAATATAACCTATATAAAATTGCTTGCATTCTCTCAACTAGGAGAGAAAGGGATATAAGCAGGGGCAGAATTTAGAAGTCAAAAAACTTTTTAAAATATTCTTAAAATTGCTTTTACATACAATTGAGAAAAATAAATGCTAAATTAAAATTTAAAGTTTGAAAACATCTTAGAAAAAACCGGACATGCATTACATTGGAGAAAGATATAGTTACACGAGTTCATAAATCAAATTTATATTATACACCTTTTAGAAAAAGAAAATATTTTTATTCCTGGGTTTGGATAGTTTGACCACTAAGTTACATTCAAATGATAAAATTATTTAATTCTGAAAAAATAACACTGTGAAAGTCTATAGAATTTCTCTCTATTTTATGTATTCTTTGAACTGGTTAAAGAGAGCCTTAAATATATCTGACTTAATTAATTTATATGATATACCAAAGTATTTCAAGAGTTTTAGTGTTGGAAAATGCTTAAAGATGGAACAGGATGTTTGGCCTGAGTGAACAACACATGTATTTGTTTTCAAGGGGCACAATGGAAATTCAGAGGTGTAGCAGCAAGCACCCCAGCCTTCCCAGGGTGGCTGCCAACCCAGGTCCTTAGATCTATCTGCTTTTCTAAAGGAAAGCAACTCAAAATGGTTTAACAAGCTTACATTAATCAATCAAACATATATCGTTTACCTAGTTCAGGGAGAAAAGTTCAGCACCTCGAACTTCACAGTATACAGACAGAAGTTACAAGAAAACAGAAAAAGATATCAAGCAGACAAGCCTCCAAACTGTCCAACCATTACATCCATACCAAATCACAGTGACCAGACAGGGAAGCATCAACAGCTGGGTTTTCAATGGCGGGGTCGGGGTGGGGGTGGGGAGGGAAAGGGGGGCGTGGGGCTCTCAACAACAGCTGCCCACAGTCTCATCTGGTCAAATCAGACAACACTTCTCAAAGTGAGCCCCCAAGCATGGTCTCACATCAGGGCTTATATAGCCTTCTCCTGGCTCAGAGAATGTAACAACCTTCTTGACCCACTGCCCAATCACAAAGTATCTCCTGAGAAACAAGCCTCCCACCACATGCTCCAGGTTCACTTAAGCCTAGGGTCAGGGAAGATGTCTTAAAAATTTACACTCCTCTAACAAGAGGATAGAAGACAAATGGTCATATGAGGACATCAGCTACTAGAAATTCTTGTGACTGCATCATCATTTTAGAGTTTCAGAGGTAGGAACTACCTTCACCAAATGTCTTAGATTTGGTGAAAAGTGGTAAGACACATGAAATTAAGTGGCATATGCAGATTCACTAAACAAGGCCACAACCAAGTATTAGGCAGGATGTCTTTCTGATACCATACCAGCACTTTACTACATCACCACTCTATCACTGATAGAGCATATGAAAGGTAAATGTTACAAATTATACTAAACCATTTATCATTGTTTCATGGTAGCATTTCCATATCATCTGATTTTTTATCTTACTGTGGAGAAATTAAGACCTTTTGTTACATTTAAAACGTAACAAATATTTAAATTTCTGGTAAATTAATTTAAGTTCTTATTCATATAAACTTGGGACCCTAAATTGTCTTACCGGCTTGTGAATCTATCTGTTAGTATATCATCTCCAATTTAAAAATTGAATTATTTGTAATTATCTTCACATATCAGAAGTTCTTAACATTTTCTTGGATTAGTCTATATTCTTAAAAGGTTGCTTTTGTGGTGAAGGAATCAAGAATTAAAATGCATATCTACCTTAAAGGAAGTCCCATAGATCTCAAAAAGAAAATAAAGTTGCAGGACAAATTGCTTTCAGAAGTTTCACATAGATTATTGTAGTGTTTGTGCTGGCATGCATACCCAACACATAATTATTAAGGTTACATAATGACTTCTTTTATAAACCTCTTTTCTGTTACCCATATCTTTCTTTCAGAGTGTCTTTTATCTTTATGGACTCACATGTTTTCATGCTGTTCAAAGGGTCTCAGATCAAAGGTGATTTTGCTTTTGATAGAATAAAAATTATGAAAATAATGTGTCATACTTGGTTTCAAGTTATATGATTGTCAAGAAAATATGCTTAACAGAGGACAATAATTATATTTAATTAAAGTATCTCCACTATCAAGTTCTAGCTAGAAAATGCCCCCTTTTTTTGTTTTGAAACTATACATAGGTAACATTGAAATTATATTCCCTTTAAATTAATTTGAAAATTATCTTTCAATAAGAAAACAATCTGATACTTTGTAAACTGGAAAGTATTTACAAAATCTAATTATATTGCTTAATTTCTCCAAGAAAATGAAGAAAGTATAAAGGAGAATTAAGTTCAACTATTCTAAATTTAGCAATAAATCATAGTATTGATTTTCATTCTTGAGGATAATTCTTTTTATATTCTTAACTATTTTCTAAAATATTTTGTTATATATATACATGTATATATATAGTTGTTCATATAAAAGTGAACTATAAAGAAGAAATAAATGTCATTTGAGAATTTAACTTGAAATATTCTCGAATACCTTAAAAGATAAAAGGTGTCTCAGTTAGGAAAATTGTACTTATTTAGCACAATAATTATATGTGCTCTCTCCAGATTCCTCATTCATCTATTTACAACTTTAAAGAGACAAAAGATTAAATGATGAAATAGTATAATTGGTACTATAATACAATGAGCAGAGAGAAGAAGAATAGAAATTAACACTGGTGAACTGCTCCTCAAATAACAATATCCTAGATGAAAGGATATATAAAGCTTCTCTAGGATATTTAAAAAAAAAAATCTTAATATAGAAAAACCAGGAACCACATACTTCCATAGACCTGAATTAATTCACTGGTTGATTTCTTCAATAGGCTTCCTTAGATTGTGGCCCAACATCTCTTTTGTAGCAAATATTCCCATTTATTTTAGGGCTGTGGAGGTCCTCATGCATAACATATGTGGAGTGGGTGAGCTAACTTTTTTTTTATAATAACACTTCCTTTTTTATATTTCTAAGCTTCTGCATTTTTCAATTAATAAACTTAACACTGCATTAATGAGTTTCTTTAAAACTTAATCACTTGATTAAATGGAAAGAAAATTATCCACTTTACATATATGTGGAAATGTTAAAAGCAGCTCTTTTCATACTTAGGGGAAAGAGCAACTGAAAACACATTGTTATAAATTGTCTTTTGTACCCCATTAGAGAGGGAACATAATTTTTATTTCTATCCAATTGAGGGGCTTAATTATTTGAAGAGAAAAATACCCATTACTTATTCTCATTTTCTAATTATAACATATCAGTTTTATTGGTTTATGGAAAAAATTAGTTTATACAAGCAAAACATCAATATTTCAAACCAATAATTAAATGTCTTAAGAAAACACTGTGTTAATATGCATGGTCAGGTCATGTTTTGTTTTTACTATTAATCTCTTTGGGTTGGTACGTTGCAATGCATATCAATGTTAGCAGCATTTAAAAAATGCTATTGAAGACATTACTGTAAAATAAAAGAATTGAAAATGTAAACACATTAATTTGAGTTTACATGACTATTGAAGTGCAAAATGAAATTATATAATGAATATTATAATTATTGATTCCAGTAACTTTGAAGCAAATTTATACCAATTAAGATAAATTCAGTTAACTATTGAGTTTTCTCTGTGGATATTTTCCATGAAGTCATGTTATGATTATTTTTTCTCCTTCTAATAGCACTTTTTCCCTTAAAATTGACCATGTGCTTAAATTTCATAAAACCCACTTAATTTAGAAAATGTATCTTGCATCTTGTACAACACCACTACCTTAGGGTTGCTATGAGGATCAAATGAGAATTTTTGTAAAGCATTTAGCAGAGTAAATAGCTCATAGTACGTGCTATATAAATGCTTATTCCCTTCCTCTTCCCCTCATTCCATAAAGGAAGTTGTTCTCCCCTGACAATTTTATATTTTAATAATTCAGATAAAGATGTCAAGGGTTTATTTATAGTAAAACAAAAAACAAAACAAAATTCTTTGAAGTAAGCAGAAACAACACCACTACAGTAACTTTGTTTTGATCTTTCTTTTGTCCTAGTAACTTTAACTAAGACATTATACTAAAGTACACAAAATCAGCTTCTATTAATTTCTCTTTAACATTTTAATGGGCACAACATTATATACTTGGCAGAAACATATCCTTCACTATGGTCTATTATTTCTATATTCCTATTTAATATGAGATTATATTCCTATATTCTCAGTTTATTAGAAACCAATAATCTCAAAGACTCTTGAGATGAAGTAGGATGGATAGTTTTCAGAGTGGCTTTGGTAGTTAAATACCTGTATGTGGGGGTGGGAATGGCACTACCACTAGATATTGTAGTTGTTACCAATGCTCATAATCCATCATTCCTCCCAATTTTTTTTTTCTGAATTATAGAAATTAGATAAGATTCTTTTGGTTAGACAACACAAAATTGTTTTGTTTTGTTTTACTAGAATGTCACTGTTAAATACATTGAGGCATAAGAATATGTTATAATCAGAATAACAAAGAAAGCTTTTTCTATTATCAATCACATAGATTAATTCACCAAACAAACTAGGGACATTTTAAATACATTGAGATAGTCCAGTAGCCTGAGGGCTATATTAAAGTCTTCTAGAGAATTACAGGAACAACATTAAGATTAGGACCCAGGATGAGGAACTTCATGTTTGTGAAAAGCATTTATCTATTCTGTTTATCCATATAATTGACTTCAAATATTTAAGATTCCAAGATAAAAGAAAATAGGTTTGACATTAAGGAAAATATCCTAACAATTAGAGATATCCAAAAAGGAATGATCTTAAGGCATCTGAAAATAAAGCATTATAGAATGAAAGAATTGGAGGATACTTGGTAGGTAATTTGGTCTACACAGTATTCTTATCTTAGTTATACCAAAACACTTTCTTAGAAAGGTAAAATGACGAAAAGATGTAGGAAATAGGGGCTGAACTTAACCTGTTTCACAGTTAATTAGCTTATCAGTGACAGGGCCTGGAGTAGAATGAGAATCTTTTTTAGTACTGGGCTATTTTCCTCACATCAATATTTATTGAAAAAAACAAACCTGTAGCTGGGAAAGATCGAATTCAATTGGATATTGAGTGTCTACCTAAGAAATTATTTCACAACCACATAAAATATTTGGACCAATAAAATTGTATGTAATGAAAAATCCATAAGCCTGCCCAGAAATTGAGGTTAATTCAAGAGCCCAGAATCCTATCTTCAACACAGTGACTTAAAACTTTATAGGAGCAATAGATATCTCATCAGCTTTTTTATTTTTAGTCTGTATATTTATTAGTTGGGTTTCACCCATTGGTTGGGTAAAATTGATTGGTGTGTGTCTAAACCTATCAATTTAGTGTTGTTGACATTGAAGAGGGGGCAAAGCTAGAAGAAAATATAGCATTACAGGGGTGCCAATGATTAGAAATACACCTAATTTAATAATAATCATATTTGCAGTCTAATTTAAGATGTTTTTAGAGAAAAAAGAAACATTTTCAATATCTTTATTTTAAAGTTATTTAAACTCATAGTTTGGTGCATTTTGCAATTTTTTTCTTTTACCAAAAAAAACAAAAACAAATACTCTCAACTACTAATTGTCTTTCAAGGGGTTTAATTTAGAATAATAATTTTCCTGTGTGAAAATACAGCTGTCTCTTTTGTAAGTTATTCATCTAATTTCTCCCTATATCAAGAGAACATTTTTACAGTTATGATGGAAAGATTTTTTTTAAAGGGAAGGAATATCAGATTATTTAATGCTTTAGTCTATTGAGATCAAAATTAAATACCCAGCAAAATCTAAAAGAAACAAAATTACTTTTGAAAAGTTCCACTTTTAAACAATGCTAATAAAACTTACTAGCAGGGATATTAAATTTATTTAGTTACAAGTATCAAAAAAAATTTTTTTACTCAGTTATTTAGAAAAGTTTTGGATTCTTTCCTTGACTGAATTCTTATTGATCTAGGTCATTAGACTTCATAAAGTCCCAAGAAAATTTTTTCCTGACTTGACACATAGTTATAACATATTTTGTGATATATATAATATGTATATCATATGATATGTATGATAATGATATATAATAATATTATATATAATAATGATAATATATCATTTATTTTTGGCTTGATATGTGACTGATCCAGGTGTCTGAGCCCCTATTCTTTGATGATGATCTAGTGGCATGTGTACTAGTATCTGAAACTCTTGTCCTGTATTTGAGGCCTTGTGACTGAGATTCTGATGCCTGGGCCTTACTGTGGTATGAAAGTTTCAAGAACTGTGTTTTTTTTTTTCTAGTTTTCACAACAGAAATATCTAGCTTGGCTCAGTGACAAAGAAGAGTTTGAGTGTGTTGAAACTCTCCTTTGGCTGAGATTGTGCTTCAAATTAGTATCTTATTGGCAAAAATCTACATCCAGGGTTATGGATAACGGATATGTACTTGGTTAACAGATATAGAAGTAAATGTTTTTTTTTCTGTTATTTGCATACCTTTTAATAATCCTATTCTATGTGTGAAAGTCTATTGCTAGTCTGACATTTGCAGGGTGCCTGAAGGCCTATAGTAGACAACTAGAAATATCAAATTCAGATGTTCCCAAGGTCTATATCCTGGATTCAGAGAGGAGAAAGTGAGTAGGGTGATGGGGATGGTGATGAATCAAGATGGAGAAGAAAAAAAAAATACTTTGTCATTATGTGTGTACATGCATGTACATCTATGTGTGTATGTGTGTGTGATATACCAAAAGTAAAATGCAACTCCTTGAAGGCAAGAACTCCTACATCTGTCCACTATGTTCACAATTACTTAATACAGTGCCTTGCACAAAATGAACTTTTAATAAATATTTGTGCATTTGAAACTAACTCAATCTGTTAACTCAGAACTGGAGTCATGATTTACAGATATACATATGTCCTTACATGTATGCCACTCTCTCTCTCTCTCTGTCTCTCTCTGTCTCTCTCTCTGTCTGTCTGTGTATATATATATATATATATATATATATATATATATATATATATATATATATATATATATATATATATATATATATACACATACATATATATATATAATTATATACCACAGATGAATCATAATACAATATGTACCTTTAAAGTCAGAAATAGTTTTTATTTTTGGCTTCTGTAGCCCCAGTGCTTATCTAACACATTGTCTGAATTATGGAAGGGACTTTAAAAAATGCTTGTTGATAGGTTGATTAATTTGACAGCTCCTCTCCACTCTAGTGTCCATCACCTTTATGACTTCTCACCTAGATTGATACAACAACTTCCTGACTGGATTTTTGTATTCCATTCTCTTTCTCTATAATCAATCTTCCCCACACTTTCTACGATAATCTTTAAAAAAATAAATTCAGTTGTGTTACTTAACTAATCAAGAAAGTTCAGTGGTTCCTCACTATCTTGAGGATCAGAAACAAACATAACATTTTTATATTTGAGACCTTTTACAAACTCTCCTTGGCTTACTTTTCCAGTCATTTCAGGTCACTCCCCTTTATTCACTCTATCCAACTAAATTGACATTAATCTGGAATTTCCTACCTCTGAGCCCTGAATGACCTCTCTCTTTACCTCTTAGTATGCTGAGTTCCATTTAAGGCTCAGCTTAGTTGTTACCTCTTACCAAAAAACACTGCCTATTGCCACTACCTTAGTATATTTCCCTCTTCAGACAGTCTTTTTAAAAAGTATATAAATACATGATATATAAAAATATATAAAATTAAATTTTATATTTATTTTTAGTTTACATCATTCAATTCCACAAGATTTTGAGTTCCAAATTTTCTCTTTGTCTTTCCCCTACCCACCACCTCAAAACAGCAATGCCACTGTATACCCCTTGCCCCAATCTGCTCTCTCCTATATCCTCCACCATCCACCATCTGACTTTCTAGTAGGGCAAGACAGATCTCTATACTACAGTACCTGTATATCTTATTTCCCAGTGGCAGGTAAAAAATAAATTACATACACACATATTAAACATTTGATTTTAAAACATTCAATTACATATTCTTTACCTTCCTCTCTCATCACCCACCCTTACGGGGAAGATAGGCAGTTCTATATAGGTTGTACATGTGTAACTACCCAAAACATTTCCATATCAGATACATTGTTAAAGCCTGACTATATTTCTCTCCATCCTATCCCCCCCACACTTATTCTAATTCTCTACTTTGACCCTGTCCCTTTTCAAAAGTATGAGCTTCTAACTACCTTCTCCCCCAATCTGCCCTCCCTACTATCATCTCCCCTCTTATCCCTTACCCCCCTATTTTCCTGTAGGGTGAGATACCCTATTTAGTGTATATGTCATTCTCTCCCTAAGCCAAATTCAATGAGAGTAAGGTTGACCCATTCCCTTTTGCCTTCTGGTTCTTCCCCTCCATTGTAAGAGTTTTCCCTTGCCTCTTCTATATGAGATAATTTACCCCATTCTATCTCTCCCCATCTCCTCTCATTATATTCCTCTCTCACCTCTCAATTTCACCTTTTAAGTAACATCCCTTCCTATTCAATTGGTCCTGTGCCCTCTGTCTATGTACACCTATACACATTTTTACACACACATGTGTATTCATACACCCATATACCCTTGTATGTAGACATATATGTATGTGTCATTTATATTCCTTTCAGATATTCTCATAGTGAGTGAATTTTCATAAGGTATAATTATCATTTTTCCATGTAGGAATATAAATAGTTGAACTTTGACAAGCTAATTATGATTTCTTTTCACTGTTTTCCTTTTCTTGCTTCTTCTATTTGAATGACAAATTTTCTATTCAGCTCTGGTTTTTCAACAAGAATGCTTGAAAGTCCTCTGTTTCATTGAATGACCATATTTTCCCCTGAAAGGTTATGCTCAGTTTTGTTGTGTAGGTGATTCTTGGCTATAATCCCAGCTCTTCTGACCTCTGGAATATTATATTCCAAGCACTTCAATCTCTCAGCATAGAAGCTGCCAGGTCCTGTGTTATACTGATTGTGTTTCCACAATATACAATTGTTACTTCTTGTCTGCTTGTAATATCGGGATCTTTTTCAGGAGTCGATCTGTGGATTCTTTCAACCACTATTTTCCTCTCTGGTTCTAAAACATCAGGGCAATTTTCCTTGAGAATTTCTTGAAGGATGATTTCTAGCCTCTTTTTTAGATCATGGCTTTCAGGTAGTCCAATAATGTTTAAATTATCTCACCTGAATCTATTTTCCAGGTCAGTGGATTTTCCATTGAGATATTTCTCATTGCCTTCTATTTTGTTCACTTGTTTGGATCTCTTTAATAGTATCTTGATTCCTAATAAAGTCACTAGCTTCCATTTGCTCCAATCCAATTCTGAAGGAATGATTCTCTTCAGTGAGCTTTTGAGATTCTTTATCCATGATGCAAATTTGGCTTTTAAGGCACTTTTCTCCTCATTGGCTTTTTAAGCCTCTTTTGCCATTTGGGTTAATCTATTTTTTAATGAATTCTTTTCCTCAGTCTGGTTGCTGACCCACTTTTCATGATTTTTTGCATCATTCTCATTTCTCTTCCCATTTTTTTCCTCAACTTCTCTCTTTTGTTTTCAAAATCCTTCTTAAGCTCCTCTATGGCTTGTAAACAGTTTATATTTTTCTTGGAAGCTTTTGGTAAAGGAGATCTGACTTCCTCATCTTCCTCCTGTTCCATGATTTGATTCTTTTTGTCCCCAAAATAGGAATCTAAAATCGGATTGCTCTGATTGCTTTGCTTGCTCATGTTGCCACTCAATTACTTGACTTTTGAGCTTTTTGTCACAGTAGAACTCCACATCCAGAGAGGAGAGCTTTGTCCCAAATTGCTGGGTTTTTTGCAATTGCCAGAGCTATTAGTTGGGTGCCCTCTCTAAAGCCTCCACAGGCTCTGGCACCTGGTCACACACCCTAGGAACTTCTCCCTAGACAGCAATCCAGATCAAAGCAGGCGAAAGCAAGAGCAATTACCCCTCAGAGTGGTTGCTTGGTCCCCCTACAGTCTGAAGGCCAGGAGCTCTGAAGCAGCCACCCTGTGGTGGCTTGCTGTGCCACAGCCACTTCTCCCTTTGGGTGCAGAGGCTGGACTGCACTCCTGCACTCCCTGTTCCCAAAATCTACACTTACCTCTCAGTTTGTCTTTGGCATTTATGGCTTGATAATACTGGAAACTTCCACAGCTGCTGGTGATCTACTCTCCCAACATAACTCTAGCAGAGGCTGGTCAGGCTGCCCTGTTATGGGAATGTAAATTTTTAAGATCTTCCCTGCCTCTAGACTTAAGTGCCCCTGGAGCCTGTGGTAGAAGTCTTGTTTCTTAGGAGATATTTTGTGATTGGGCAGTGGGTCAAGAAGGTTGTTACATTCTCTGAGCCAGGAGAAGGCTATACACACTCTGTTGTGAGGCTTTGTTTTGGGGCTCACTTTGAGAAGTGTTGTGTGATTTGACCAAATGAGACTCTGGGCAGCCAGTGTTGAGAGCCCCTTGGCTTTGAAAACCCAGATGTTGATGCTTCCCTCTCTGGTAACTGGGATTAGGCATGGATGTATGTAATAGTTGGACAGTTTGGAAGCCTGTCTGCTGAAATGTTCTTGTAACTCATGCTTGTAACCTGTGTATACTCTGAAGTTTGGGGTGCTGACCTTTTCCCCCTGAACTAGATAAATGATATATGTTTGATTGATAAAAGTAAGCTTGTTAACCCATTTTGAGTTGCTTTCCTTTAGCAAAGCAGATACAAGAACCTATGTTTGCAGCCACCCTGGACATGCTGGGGTACTTCCCGCTACACTCCCTCAGGCTAAACCTGCAGCCTCATGCAGGACTGGGCTCTGCTCCCAGAGGGTTGTGATGAACCCTGACTGTCTGCCTGCTGGGCTGTCTTCAGTGAGAGATTTGTTTCCCTCTGTCACTTTGTGGGTTATGTAGCCTTAAAGTTTGTTTAGCATAATTTTTTATAGGTGTTTGAGGTGGTTATGGGAGCAGTGCAGGAAGTTTTCCTGCTTCTATGTTGTCATCTTGGCTCCACCCCCCAGATAGTCTTTTATATGCTCATTTTTAAGTGATAGGATTGAGTCTGCTGCTATGTTTTTATTGGTGTAGATAATTCCCTAATGAGGAAATTTCTAGGCCTGATGAAGGAAGTCCTTCAAAATTTTAATTGTAGATAATTACCTAGAGGACTTAAAACTTAAGCAACTTTCCATGTTTGCATAGTCAGTTTGTGTCAGAGTAGTTACTTGAACCCAGGTATTCCAGGCTCCAAAGTCAGGTCTCTATTCAGTAGGAAAAGTTATTTTAACTTTTGTGCTTATATGGTCACAATAAAGATATCATTAAAATAATCAGAGAATAGTATTTACTTCTTTCTTCATTTTGTAAATACAAACAATAAAAAGAATACTCCTTATGTATTACTGGATGAGTTTTATTAAGTATTAATAAGTATTTATAGGTATCACTGGGTGATATTATTAAAAGTGAATCAAAAGAAAAAATAATAACTTGTACTTAAAGTTTGCAAAATAGTTTCTATACATCACCTCATTTACATCTTGAAATAATCCATAGAACTAAGTACAAGTATTATCATCTCCTTTTCTAACAATGAAGAAAGTGAGTCTCAAAGAAGTTAAAAGAGACTAGCTAATCACTAGCTAATCTTTGAGGCAGGCCTTGAATTTAGGCCTTTCCTGAGCTCTTGCTCACATACTATGAAATCTTTGGAAGGAAAAAAAAAAAGTAGACAAATGCTAAGACATAAAAAAATAGTTGAGTTTGTACATATTTCATATAAGTAATAAAGATAAATTAATTCATATCTCCAAACTGTGAGTTATAGCACAATTAAAAATATTTCTTCTTGTGTCCATTTTTCTGGAAATGACTAGTACTAAGTGATAGAAATTTGTTTTCTGATTGGTACATTTTTTCATCTTTCTAAAGAATTTTAAAGTTGTAACATTTTAAATTTACTTCTGTTTAATATTCCAAAATCAATAACTATTTTTTTGAAATTTGAATGTTCTTACAATGATTTAGAAAATTTTCCTTTTTTCCTATAAAACTCCATGAGTTGTTTTCCTAAGTGCAAATGTTGTCACATCTTTGTTTCTTCCATTTTACCAACAAAAAGTTAGAGATGTTATTTTAAAATAGATTATAACTATTCTTATTCTTCTATTTTCTAGGATTTTCATCTGATAGAGAAATGAAAAAGAAAACGATGAAAAATATAATGTAACAGGTTATGATATTCTGCCCTCTAGTGGTGAAATTGTAACCTGATTTTTTTTTTTTTTCCTCTCCTAGTTTTTAGTAAAGGTAAAAGCAAAAACCGACCTGGCCTAAATCATGCTTACCAAGTAATTAAACTTTTGAAAATTTGATGTGTGCTTTCTGAATTGTTATCACGGAACTATAGACTGATAGTTAAAAGAGAATTTAGTGTCATTAAAGTTCTTCCTCCCCATTTGACAAATGAGAAACCTGAGGAGACTGGGAACGTTAAGTAACTTGCCTAGGGTCATAGAGACAGTTATGTCTCTGACTTGAGATTTGAACCCAGTTCTTCCTGACTCCAGGTCTAATTCCTTATCCTCTATACCACAATGTTTTTATTTGAATATTTTCCCTTAACCAGCTTTGATATTAATGAGGCTGATCACATTGGGTTGATTGATTTCTCCATACTTAATTAAAAAAAAAAAAAAAACAAAGAAAGAAAGAAGACTGAGGGCCTCTTCTGGCAGAACTGAGAATGGCTTACCTCAAAACAAGGTTCCCCCTTTGTTCAGAAGGCTAAATTGTGCTGTTGCCATTTCCTCCCTGTTGTCCTGTCATTGCTTGACTGTAGCTCGCCAATATTTCTTTTCCGGAAGTAAGCAAAAATTCAGCTAGTGCACCTTCCAAAAATTTCTCTGATCCTTTTGACAAAATAAAAGACGAATTTCCCAGGCAGGTGGTGTTAATGTTGGAACAGATTTGAACAGAGATGAAGATATAGGAAAGATAGATGAATAGTCAGAGAAAGTTATAGGGTAAGGAGAACTGGGTCAGTTGAAGAGTTAGAGCTCAGATCGAAGGAAAGCAGATAATAAAATGTTCCCATATATGCTAAATATACCATTGTCACTTCAAAATTTTTCTGAACTAGATGCAGGGAAGAATCTATCCTTCAAATTCAACCTATTCTCAGATATTTAACTTATTTTGTCAGACTACTGTAAACAGAAAAATCCCACATAGAGATTCATGTCTTTGTTTTGATTAGAGGCTGGATAAGTAAGAACGATGACACAGAGATAAGCAATGTGAAATATTATAGTAAGTGGTTAAAAAAAAATAGAGGCCTTATTTTTAAGGATTCTATATGCAGGTAACCAATACACCAAATATACATACTGTTAAAAAAAAAAACAAATGAAAAGTAATTGATAAGTAAC
Source organism: Petaurus breviceps papuanus (assembly GCF_028583685.1). Lineage (NCBI taxonomy): Eukaryota > Metazoa > Chordata > Mammalia > Diprotodontia > Petauridae > Petaurus > Petaurus breviceps. The sequence continues at coordinate 6,573,197 of NW_027186315.1, read as the reverse complement.
TGTGGCCCCTGAAGTATATACCAAACATGAGTTTTGGGGGATGTGATAGTTTTCAAGAATAGGAACTTAAAGGGAAATAATAGTATTCAGATATAATCACACTTGTGTATTTGGGGACATTTCCACATATGAGTATATCTGATTTTAGCTGGAATCTCCCCTCTCCAACTAGTGGTATTTCAGAGTAACAAAATATGAGAGCTGGAAGTGACCTCAGTAGTTATCTAGTTCACCCCATAAACGAAAATAATTCTTAATATAGCATACCTCATACATATGTCTACCCTCTAACAGAAGACCTCCAAGGAAGGGAAGTGATCTACCTTTGAGGACAGTCTATGCCAGCTTTGGACAAAACAAAATATTCTACATTCCCTTCATTACCCTCCTATCCAGGAACTGCTTGTGTTGAATAGTCGAAAGAAGAGAAGTTCTGACTGGCATGAACCTTTGGCATTGATTACTTGAGCTATTAATCAGTAGCAGACTGGCTAAATACCTATAATAACAACTTTAGATTAAACTACCGTTTGGCCATCTAGTCTCATTGGGAGAGAAGGCAAATAGAATTTTCCTTCCTCCTAAATGTAATGCTCCTTTGTTCACAATTATTGCATGACCAATTGCAATGAGATTGCATGAAAATTCCTTGAGGCTGGATGTTTTGTGTGTGTGTGTGTGTGTGTGTGTGTGTGTGTGTGTGTGTGTTTTAGCTTTCTACCTTCCCTCTTTCTAAGGCTTTTTAACATAGTAGGAATTCAATACATAATGTTTGGATTGAATGTGGGGAAACTGAAATGGTCTTCACTCACATGAATTTTGGGTCTCTCTATGAAAGGAGAAATGTATTCCTAATCATATTACTTTTTAAGTTGTCTCAACATACTGGACAAGAGATGAGAAAGAGGGACTGGAATGGACACACTAAGACTATCTTTGGACTTTTGGTCTTATCTTATCTATATTACCTTCTATTTCACTCAAGACATCTATTTCCCTTATCCTAAGGTGCCACAAGAGACATTTTAAAATTGAATAGGTATGGGCTCAAGAAAAAAAGAAATCTGACATTCCCTTTTAACTGTCCATGGCTAATCTCATGACATAACAAAGTCCTTTCTTCAAAGAGATCTTATGAATCAGGTGATGTAGGTAATATTATCCCCATTTAACAGATGAGGAAAGTGAAGCCCAGAGAAATTAACAGACTCATCTGTTAATTGAGTCACACACGTAGTGAAGCAAGAACTGACATTTCACAGATGGAAGTGACCTCAGGAACCATCCATTACTCTGATTTTATCTAGTCCCCTATTACATTATAAACTTTAGAAAAATCAGTTTGGAAGATAGGGAGATGATAGATTGAAGTACAGGAGAGAATTGAGACAGAATAATTAAAAGTCTATACTTCTCTCTACTAGGAACAACTGAACAAATGCCATCCTTCTTCTATATGAAAGCCTTTCAAATATTTGAAAAATAACTCTTGTGCTTACTCTAAGCATTCTGTTGTCTAGGCAAAATTTCAGCAACATTTTCTATTAATCTTAGAACCCTTCACTTTTCTGACTGCACTCCTGCTGATGCACCACAGTTTATCAATTTACTTCTTAAATATGCCAGCTAGACTGCAATAATCTTAGTAATGCCAAGACAGAGTGTAGTGAAATTATCACCTCCCTCATTTTAGACACAATACTTCTATTAGTATGGAACCCAGGTCATACTAGCAAAATTATAATTATTTTCAACTTTCTGTTATAGTAGAAATAAATCTTGATTTGGAGTTAGAATAGTATCAGATGTGTTTGGCCTTGTCTTAATTATTAGTTAATTCATACATAGCACCATAAGAAACAGTCTAATGACATATGAGAACAATTTTATTCATTATTTTTGAAAAGAGATTAATTTTATTCAGTATTTTTTGGAGTCTCCTTTGGCAAGCTATTGACTCATTTTTCATGATTTTATTGCATCACTTTCGTTTCTCTTCCAATTTTTCCTCTGCTTTTCTAACTTTATTTTCAAAATCTTTTTCAGCTCTTCCATGGCCTGTGTCCAATTCATATTTTTCTTGGATGTTTTTGATGCAGGTGTTTTGACTTTGTTGTCTTCTTCTGGTTGTATGTCTTGATCTTCTTTGTCACCAAAATAAGATTCTGTATTCTGACTTTTTTTTATGATATTTGCTCATCTCCCTAGTTGAACACTTGAGTTTGTTGCTCTTTATCAGGGTAGGACTCTGCTTCTAGTGAGAGTGGGGGTGGGGATGGGTGCAGTGTCCCAAGCTTCAGGGGTTTTATATCAGTTGCTCTATCCCCAACCATCTTTGTGCCCAGAGCTCCAAAAGCAGCTGCTGGCACCGCCACTGCTGGTGTTGATGTTGCTGTCACTGCGGCCAGTTCTGCCACCCCAGGGCTGGGGCTGGACCAACGTCAGACCTGCTCCTCTTTCACACAGGTCTCACAGAGTTTTCTGACTGACTTTCTATGCTGTCTTTGGTGTTCATGGGTTGAGAAACCTGGAAACCACCAGAGTAGCAGTGATTCAGTTCTATGAGGCATGCTCCAGTCCTGTCTGTGCTGGTGCAGCCCACAGTGGAGTGTGCTCCACTCCCAGGCTGGTGTGATATACCCTTCCTGTTGTCTTTCCAGATTGTCATAGGCTGGAGATTTGCTTCACTCTATCATTTTGTGGGTTCTCTATCCCAAGAATTTGTTTAGAGTAATTTTTATAGATATTTGAAGGAGTTTAGGGGAGAATTCAAGCAAATCCCTCCTCTTAATTACTCTGTCATCTTGGCTCCACCAGGAGAACAAATTTATTTCTATTAATTAATTTTTAGTTTTCAAAATTCACTTCCACAAGATTTCAAGTACCAAATTTTCTCCCCATCTCTCTTCTCCCTTTACCCCAAGACAGGATGCATTCTGATTACCCTTACCCCAATCTGCCCTCCCTTGTATCAACCCCCTCCTCTCTTTTCTCCCACCCTTCTATTTTCCTGTAGGGCAAAATAGATTTCTATACCCCATTGCCTACATATGTTATTTTCCAATTGCAAGTAAAAACAATTTTTAACATTCATTTCTAAAACTTTGAGCTCTACATTCTCTCTCTCCCCCTCTATCTACCTACCCTCATTGAGAAGGAAAGTAATTAGATATAGGTTATGCATGTGTAGTTATGCAAAACACTTTCATGCAAATCATTTTGTGAAAGACTATTTTTCCTCCATCTTATTCTATCCCCCATTTATTTTATTCTCTACTTTGACCCAGTACCTATTCAAAAGTGTTTGCTTCCAATTATCCCCTCTTTTCATTTGCCCTCCCTTCTACCATCGCCCCCCGTATAAACCCTACCCTTTTACTTTCTTATAGGATAACACATATTGTCATACCCAGTTGCATATGTATGTTATTCCCTCCTTAAATCAAATCCACTGAGAGTAAGGTTCACTCATTCCCGCTCATCTTTCCCTTCTTACCCTCTACAAGATTTTTCTTGCCTCTTTTATGTGAGATAATATACCCCATTTAATCTCTTCCTTTCTCCTCCCGGTAAATTTGTCTTTCACCCCTTAATTTTATTTTTTATATATCCCTTCATATTCAACTCACCTTCTGCTCTCTGTCTCTCTCTATATATACACACATACACACACATATATACATACACAAATACATATATAAGCATGTTACATATGTATGCATGTATATATGTATGTGTGTGTATATGAGTGTGTGTGTTTGTGTAGGGATGTAAACAGTTCAACTTTAATGAATTCCTTAAGATTTGTCTTTCCTGTTTACCTTTTCATGCTTCTCTTAAATCTTGTATTTGAAAGTCAAATTTCCTATTCAGCTCTGGTCTTTTCATCAAGAAAGCTACAAAGTCCTCTATCTCACTGAATATCATTTTTCCTTCTGAAATATTATACTCAGTTTTCCTGGGTAGATGATTCTTTTTTTTTTTTAATCTGAGCTCCTTTGACCTCCAGAATATTATATTGCAAGCCCACTGATCCCTTAATGTAGAAACTGCTAAATCTTGTTTCATCCTGTTTGCATTTCCACAATACTTAAATTATTCCTTTCTGGCTGTTTGAAATATTTTTTCCTTGACCTGGGAACCCTGGAATTTGACTACAATGTTCCTAGGAGTTTTCCTTTAGTGATCTCTTTCAGGAGTTGATTGGTTGATACTTTTAATTTCTATTTTGCCTTCTGGTTCTAGAAGTTCAGGGCAGTTTTCCGTGATAATTTCCCGAAAGATGATGTCTATGCTCTCTTTTTTTGATCATGGCTTTCAGGTAGTACAATAATTTTTAAATTATATTTTATGAATCTATTTGCTATGTCAGTTATTTTTTCTAACGAGATATTTCACAATCTTCCAATTTTTCATTCTTTTGATTTTCTTGTATATTCTTCATTTCTCATGGGGTAATCAGCTTCCATTTATTTCATTCTAATTTTTAAGGAACTGTTTTCTTCAGTGAATTTTTTGAACTCTTTTTCCATTTAACCAATTCTACTTCTTAACACCTTCTTCCCCTAATTGGCTTTTTGGAAATCTTTGACCATATAGGTTAGTCCATTTTCAAGGTGTCATTTACATCAGTATTTTTCTGGATATCTTTAGTAAGCTATTGACTTGTTTTTCATCACTTTCTTGCATCCCTCTTATTACTCTTCCCAATTTTTCCTCTACTTCTCTTGATTTTCAAAACCCTTTTTGCATTTTTCCATGGTCTGTGACCAATTAATATTTATCTTGGAGGCTTTGAATGTAGGAGCTTTGTCTTTGTTGTCTTCCTCTGGTTGTATGTATTTATTTTCCTTGTTACCAAAGTTTGATTCTATAGTCTGATTTCTTTTCCTGCTGTTTGCTCATTTTTCACAGTGAATCACTTGACTTTTTATCTCTTTGTTAATGTAGGACTCTACTTTCTGTGTGGAGGGTTTATTAGTCACTTGACACCCCCCCCCCCATCTGTGGGCTGAGACCTCCAGAAGCAGTCACTGCTTCTACTGCTAACTTGCTACCATGACTGGCCTGGTACTGGATTGCACTATTCTCTCACCCATGTCTGACAGACCTTTCCCATTAACCTTCTAAGCTGTTTTTGTTGTTTGTGGAGTGAGGAGTCTCAAAACTGCCACAGATGGGAGTGATTCAGTGTTCTGAAGCCTGCTCTGAATTTACTAAGGCCACATCTGTGCCAGAGAAGCCCACACTGGACTATGCTCTTCTCTTAGACTGATGCAACAGACCTTTCCTGTTGACCTTACAGGTTGTGGTGGACTGGAAATTTGTTTCACCCTTGTAATTTTGTGGGTTCTACCACTCTAGAATTTTTTTAGACACATTTTATTAAAAGTATTTTGAAGGGCTTTGGGGAGAGCTTAAGAAAATCCCTGCTTTTACTCCTTCATCTTGGCTCTGGCCCAAACATTTTATTTTCATGTAAGCAATGTTTATTTGCTCTTTAAAAAATACTTTTTTTTTCCAGGAAAAATATTCATTGTCCTATATGCTTAATAGACAAATAATATCAAGGTGGCATGAATGATAATATAACATCTGAATTATTAACTTTATAGCATAGCATACCATATTTCTATGTCTTGAGGGAACATTAATAGTCTCTTCTAAATCTACTTTTGAAATGACTAAGATCTAAAAAAAGGGAATCAAATGACTGACTGTAGATACCATTAATGTGGACTCAACCAGTATAATGTTAATGAAGAAACAATGAATAGAATGACTGAATCGCTGCAATTTGTTTTCTGAAGTAGAGAGCTTTATAATTGTAATTAAGGAACTAATTATCTTCAACTGACATTATAGTACAGTTATTCCCAAAATTCCTGGACTCATTGAGCAATGCAGATCATGTAAGGAAATCATACAAACTGTTCAAAACATCAGGACATATTGCAAAATAACATATAGCAAATAGCTAACAAGACACAGCAATCATTTATTCCATCACTGAAGATCTTCAAGCAAAGGGTACATGGTCATTTGGGGGCATTATACATAATAAAGTAGTGTATTAATTGAATAAGATGTGCTTGTTAATTGATGATTAAAAAATAAACATTGAGACATTTTCATGAATTCAAAATTATGATTATCATCAAAATATCAATTCTTTCAGTGAAAATAACTCTAAAAGATTTTTTAATATTGCTTAAACACTTGACTTAATCTTTTTTGCACTATTACTTTACTTATTTTTGAATATTTGAAGGAATTTTAATAGAAAAAGACAATTTAAAAGTTAAACATTTCAACTATTTCATCTGGGATACAGAAAAATTGCACACATATACATCTCAAAATTCAATATGTCCAAAATAGGACCCAATGTCAGGAATAACTTCATCTCTACTTAAAAATCAATATTATGAACAGAAGGTAAGATTTTGAATATAATTTTCATGAAGCAGAATAGTGGCTAGTTATTTTTAATTACATATATCTATATAGTACATATAGATGTGTGAATTTGAGAAAGACACAGAAACAGAAAGGAAGACAGAGAGACAGATAGGAAGATTAGAGTTTATTGAGTAACTAAGGTCTTGGAGTAAGAATGACCTAGATTCAATTTCCATCTTTGATATTTGTTAGCTATGAGATCATCATGTCACTTATCTTCTCAGGGTTCCAGATAACTCTTTGATATAATAAGTTGCAAAGGAATTTCTGGTCTTGATCTGAAAAGACATTTTTCACAATGAAAATTCTCTAAAACAAAGTAAGGTCCATATCCATCCACTGCAAAAAGAAAAACAAACATAATGTGAGGATCCATACAAATTGAACATTTATATATACCTATATGCTTATGTTCACATATATACACACATGTATTTACATAAATTTTATAGATTAAAAAAATAGTTGTCAAATAGTTGGCTTTCCCTGGAGATCAAAGCAGTATTATTTACAGGATAGGTTGTAGGATTATAGAAGCTGACCCTAAATACTTTAAATTAGCCTCGCAGTGTCATAGGATTTGAAAATGGAAAAGATCTATTAAATAATTTTGTCTATCACTCTAGTAGCATGCAGGATTGTTTCCTCTGCCCTATTCTCTAGTGGTTTGTCCAGTCTAGTTTTAAATGACTAAAGCAATGAAGCATCTACTGAAAATCCTTTGGGATGCATTTCTGTAGTCTAATAGTCTGGACTGTAAGGAACTTTTGTGTGTATGTGAATTCTCCAGACATCTTTATGTCCTTGTGTTTCTGAAGTTTGCAGTTCACAGAGGATCTGATAATGAACATTTGTCCTTGAGTGAAAGCAACTGATAGGAAGTTTGTTATATTTTGCATGTTTTGGCCATTTATAGCTATTCTAGACATTGTGCTATTATTTCTTTGTTTCATTGCTCTACATTATAATTGTACTTAGAGTACAAATAGAGTTTACTATGCACAGACTAAAAATATGTGTGGGAATTAAATGTAAGCAGGCAAGAAATATTAATTAAAAAACTTGTACCCTCAAATAATTTTCAAAAATCATGAGACTTGTATTGCTTTTGTGATATGCACATTAATTTCTGTGAGCTATGGATTTGACATTTTTATGCTTTCTTTTCAGGAAATACTTTGGTTTTCCAGATGAATAAATATATAGATATAAACATACATATATGCTCATCTTATTAGCAAATGCTGTTGTTATGTTTATTAATACCTTGAATGCTGATGGTTTTTAATTATCATTTTAGCCTATTTTAATGCTCATTACAAATACTTTGAATAAAGTTATATGACAGGCAATAATTCTGTCTACATGATAAATTTGTTTCACAAAAGAAAATTACACAAATTTCAAGATTTAAGTAAATATTTGGAATGTGCTCATATATTTTAGTATACATGAATATAACAGAATGCAGTCAGCTTTGATATGAAGAGTTACAATGGAACAGTACAAAATGTTAAGGGCAAACATAAGTGTACAAAATCATAGCTATTTCCAGATGTGATGTCTAGAGTCAAGTAATCAATGACCCTTAGAAAAATTGTGAAAATCACCTGGAAATCAAAAGAAAACATATAAGATAAATTTAGTTGTGTTAGAGATGATTAAAATCATAATCCCCTGTGGTAATGACAGAAAACCTTGGGCATATTAAGACTGCTTCATGGCAGTGGAGCCAAGATGGTGGAAAGGAAGCAGGAACTTTTCTAAGCTCCTCCATGAATTCTGTCACTAAACTGTAAAAAGTGAATCTGAATGGATATTAGAGTGACAGGACCCATTGGGAGACAGAGTGTGGCAGACTCCCAGCCCAGAAAAGTGGGCATGTAGGTCTAGGCAGGGGGAGTGCAGAGCACACAGGGGCTGTGCAAGTGCAGACCTGAGAGCTGACTACATCAGAAGGAGAAGGCACCCTAGCCAGAAGATTCACCCACCCTAGGGGTGATTTGCAGCAATCTCACCACAGGATGGAGGATCTATGTGCCTCAGGATAACTCAGGAGAAACACTGAGAGACCTGGCCTTGGCCTCAGTCTAGACACACAAAAGCTCCAGTAAAAAAGTTAACAATCAAACTTCTACCTCCCAGCCTAAGAAGTGTGGTACATCTGTACTCCAGAAGCAGATATCCACTCTAAAAATTCAGGACATGGGCAATTACAATGGGCAAGAAGGAATCTGTGAAATCACGATCAATATGATCCTTTCTTAATGAGCAAGAACAACTAAATTCAGAGGACAGTGTGGACTCTATACTCAAACCTGAGACCACAGAAGGAAATATGAACTGGTCTCCAGGCCAAAAAGCATTCTTGGAGGAGCTCAAGAAAGATTATTAAAACCAAATTAGGGAGGTAGGAAATAAATTTAAATCTACAGTGATCAAATTGAAAAAAATCTCACTGAAGAAAACAAATCCTTAAAAAGTAAAATTTGTGAATTAGGAAGGGAGGTACAAAATTTAACTGGGGAAAATACCTCCCTAAAAGTGAAAACTGAACCTATGGAAAAGGAGCTTCAAAAATTAACTGAGAAAAATAACTCACTAAAAATTAGAATCAGTCAAATTGAAGGTCAGGACTCTATAATGCACCAAGAGTCAATCAAACAAAACATAAAGATTGGAAAATTAGAAGAAATTGTAAAATATCTCACTGGAAAAACAACTGAACTGGAGAAAAGATCGAGGTGAGATAACTTAAGAATTATTGGTTTACCAGAAAACCATTATGAAAAAAGCAGCCTGGATAATATCCTCTAATAGATTGTCAAAGAAAACTGTCCTGAGGTCTTAGAATAAGAGGGTAAGATAGTTATTTAAAGAATTCGCCAGACTCCTTCTGAAAGATGTCACAAATTGAAAACTCCAAGAAATATAGTAGCCAAATTCCTGAGCTACAGGGTCAAGGAGAAAATACTGCTATCAGCCAAAAAGAAACAATTCAAGTATTGCAGAACTACAGTCAGGATTACACAGGACCTAACAGCTTCTACATGAAAACATTTGGGGGCTTGGAATTTGATATTTCATAAGGCAAAAGAGCTAGGACTACAACCAAGGATCAACTCCCCAGCAAAACCAAGCATAACCTTTCAGGCAAGGATATGGTCATTTATTGAAATAAGGGACTTCCAGAATTTCCTGATGAAGAAGCCAGAGCTCAATGGAAAATTTGATCTCCAATTATAAGACTCAAGAAAGACATAAAAAAGTAAACAAGGAAAACACAAACTCGCAAACACATACATGCACACACACACACACATAACTTGGGATTCAATAAGAGAAAACTGTTTACATCCCTATATGAGAAGCTATATGACAGACACCTTTCAATATTGAAATTTATATAATTATCATGACATTTAAAAGGGATATACATAGATAGAGGGCATGCATGTAAACGATCTAATCTAATGATAACAAACCTTATTAAGGGGTACAAAGGGATTGCAATGGCAGAAAAGGAAAGGATAAGGCAGAAAAAGTTAAACTATGCCACATGAAAAGGCATAAAACATACTTTAGTAGAGGGGAAGGAGGGAGGGAGATAAACATGATATGAACTTTATTCTCTTTGGTTCTCGTTCAAAGAGGGATTAACATAATCAATTAATTTTCAGATTCTAATGTGAAAAGAAACAAAAACTCATTATGTTAGAGGGAAAGTAGGGAGGGAGAGAAGCATTGTATGAAATTTACTCTCATCAGTTTGGATTCAAGGTGGGGGAAAAACATAGGTCATTAAGTACAAAAATCCATTTTGCCCTACAGGCAGTAGGAGTGGTAAGGGGGGGGGAGGATAATAGGGGGATGGTTAGGAAGGAGGGAAATAGAAGTAAGGAGAAAGTTTAGGTAAAGAGGGGGGCACAGGGAGGGAATACTGAGGAAGGTGGTGGTCAAAAGGAAAACGCTTAAGCAGGGGAAGGGAGAAGCAACAAACAAAAACATAAATAGGGGAGGGAATAGGATGGAGGGAAGGAGAGATAGTAATCATAACTGTGAATGTGAATGGGAGGAACTCTCCCATAAAATGGAGGTGGATAGCAGAATGGATTAAAAACCACAATCCTACAATATGCTGTCTACAAGAAACACATTTGAAACAAGGTGATACACACAGGATAAAGGTAAAAGGCTGGAGTAGAATATATTATGCTTCAGCTAAAGTAAAAATAGCAGGGGTAGCAATCCTTATCTCAGGTAAAACAAAAACAAAAAATAGATCTAATTAAAAGAGATAAGGAAGGAAGCTATGTCCTGCTACAAGGCACCATCAAGAAAAAAGCAATACCATTACTTACCATATATACACCAAGGGATATAGCATTCCAATTCCCAGAGGAGAAGTCATGGGGATTAGAGGAAGAAATAGATAGCAATACTATACTAGTGAGGGTCCTCAATCTCCCTCTCTTAACTTGGCAAATCTAACCTTAAAATAAACAAGAAAGAAGTTAAGGAGGCGAACATAATTTTAGAGAGGCTAGACATGATAGATCTCTGGAGAAAACTGAATGGGAATAAAAAGGAATATACCTTCTTCCCAGTAGTTCATAGTGCATACACAAAAATTGACCAAGAACTAGGTCATAAAATTCTCACTATTAAGTGCAGAAAGGCAGAAACATTAAATTCATCCTTCACAGATCATGATGGAATAAAAATCATATGCAATAAAGGGACATGGAAACACAGACTTAAAACTAATTGGCAACTAAATCACTTAATCCTAAAGAATGAATGGGTCAAACAAGAAATTATAGAAACAATCAGTAACTTCATTCAAGAGAATGACAATAATAAGACAACATACCAAAATCTGTGGGATGCAGCAAAGGCAGTTCTTAGGGGAAGTTTTATATCACTGAATGCATAAATGAATAAATTAGAAAAAATGGAGGTCAATAAATTGGGCATGCAATTAAAAAGGCAGAAAACAAACAAATTGAGAATCCATAATTAAATACTAAATTAGAAATAATGAAAACTAAAGAAGAGATTGATGAAATTGAAATTAAGAAAACTATTAATAATTAAAACTGAGTTGGTTTTATGAAAAAAAACAATACATTTTATAGACCTTTATTCAATATGACTAAAAAAGAAAGAAGAAAAGCAAATTGCAAGTATCAAAAATGGAAAGGCAAATTGCAAGTATCAAAAATGGAAAGGGTGAATCTACTTCTAATGAAGAGGAAATTAAAACAATAATTAGGAATTATTTTGCCCAATTGTATGTCCATAAATTTGACAATATTTGTTAAATGGATAATTTTTTACCAAAATATAAGTTGCCCACATTAACTGAAGAGGAACTAAATTACTTAAATAACCCCATCTCTGAAAAAGTAAATGAACAAGCCGTCAATGAACTCCCTAGGAAAAAATATCTCCAGGGCCAGATGGATTTACTAACTAATTCTATCACACTTAAAGAACAATTGATTCTAATACTCTACAAACTTTCTGGGAAAATTAGTGAAGAAGGAGTCTAACCAAATTATTTTTATGACACATATATGGTAACGATACTTAAATCAGGAAGAGACAAAACAGAGAAAGATAATTATTGACCAATTACCCTTATGAATATAGATGCAAAAATTTTAAATAAAATATTACCAAAAGACTACAGCAACTCATTATAAGAATAATACACTTTGATCAGGTAGGATTTATTCCAGGAATGCAAGGATGATTCAACATTAAGAAAATCATCAGTATAATTGGTCATATCAACAATGAAATGTGCAGAAGCCATATGATTATCTCCATAGAACCAGAAAATGCATTTGACAAAATACAACATCCATTCCTATTAAAAACCCTAGAAAATATAGGAATAAATGGAGTTTTCCTGAAAATAATAGTCAGTATCTATTTAAAGCCATCAGCATTACATGTAATGGGGATAAACTAGAAGCATTTCTAATAAGATCAGGGGTGAAACAAGGATGTCCACTATCACTCCTCTTATTCAATCTGGTACTAAAAATGTTAGCACTCACAATTAGAGAAGAAAAATAAATTGAAGGAAGCATATTAGGCAAAGAAGAGAATAACTTATCACTCTTTGCAGATGATATCATTATATACTTAGAGAATCCTGGAGAATCAAAAGTAAAAACCTACTTGAGACAATAAATAAATTTTGCAAAGTTGCAGGATATAAAATAAACCCACACAAATCCTTACCATTTCTGTATATTTCTAATGAAATCCAACAGCAAGAGACAGAAAAAGAAAGCTCATTTAAAGTTATTGTAGACATTATAAGATGTTTCAGAATCTACCTGTCAAGGCAAACCCAGGACCTATATGAACACAACTATAAAATACTCTTCACACAAATAAAATCAGATCTAACTAATTGGAATAGCATCAATTTCTCATGGCCAGGTTGAGCTAATATAATAAAAACGACAATTTTATCTAATTAAATTACATTTTGAGTGCCATACCAATTAATCTACCAAAAAATTACTTTATAGAGCTAGAAAAAAATAGTAACAAAATCCATTTGGAATAAAATGATGTCCAGAATATTAGGGGGAATTAATGGAAAGAAATTCTAGGGAAGGTGACCTAACCATACCAGATTTTAATCTGTATCACAAAGCAGCAGTTACTAAACTACTTGTTGCTGGCTCACGAAGAAAGTAGTGGATCAATGGAATAGTTTGGGTACAAGAGCCTCAGCAGTCAATAACTAAAGGAATCTACTATTTGATAAACCCAAAGACCCCAATTTTTGGGATAAGAACTCACTATTTGACAAAAACTGCTGGGAAAACTGTAATATAGTGTGACAGAAACTGGGCATAGATCTTTATCTAACACTGTATACCAAAATCAAGTCAAAATGAGTGCATGTTCTAGGTATGAAGGCTGATATTATAAGCAATCTGGGAAAGCAAGGAATAGTGTACCTGTCAGATTTATGGAGAAGGGAAAACTTTATGATCAAACAAGAGTTAGAGAGCATTATAAAATTCAATATAGGGGTGGCCAGGTGACGCAGTGAGTAAGAGCGCTGGCCCTGGTGTCAGGAGAACTGGGATCGGTTCCAGCCTCAGATACTTGGCACCCACAAAAAATAACTGGCAGTGTAACCTTGAGCAAGTTACTTAACCCCAATTGCTTTAAAATATGCAATATGGATAATATTGATTTCATTAAATTGAAAAGTTTCTGTTCAAACAAAGCTAATGTAACCAAGATTAAGAGGGAATTGGAAAACTGGGAAAGAATTTTTACAACCAGTGTCTCTGTTAAAGGCCTCATTTTTAAAATATACAGAGAATTGACTCAAATTTATACAAATAACAGTCATTCCCAAATTGATAAATGGTTAAAGGATATGAACAGGCAATTTTCAGAAGTAGGAATTAAAGATATCTATAAGCATATTAAAAAATGTTCTAAATCACTATTGATTAGAGAAATGCAAATTAAAACAACTCTGAAGTACCATATCTCACCAGTCAGATTGGCTAAGATGACAAAACAGGAAAATTTCAATTGCTGGGGAGGATGTGGAAAAATTAAAACACTAATTCATTGCTGGTGTAGTTGTTAACTGATCCAGCTATTCTGGAGAGCAATCTGGAACTATGCCCAAAGGGCTATAAATAATTGCATCCCCTTTAGCCCAGTAATACCACTTCTAGGGTTGTATCTCAGAGATCATAGAAGTGGGAAGAAGACTTTATGTACAAAAATATTTATTGCTGCTCTTTTTGTGGTGGCAAGGAATTAGAAATTAAGGGGATGCCCATTAATTGGCGAATGGCTAAACAAGTGTCAGTATATGAATGTAATGGGATACTATTGTGCTATAAGAAATGAAAAGCAGACAGACTTCACATTTACATGGAGTGACTTATACAAACTGATGCTGAGTGAGAAGAGGAGAACTAGGAGAAGTTTGTACACAATTACAGGCACAACATATGTGTGATAACCAACTTTGATAGATTGGACTCTTCTCAGCAATGCAAGGTTGTAAGACATCTAAAGATTCATGATGGAAGGAGATGTCTACATTCAGAAAAAGAACTATAAAGAACAGAGTTTGAATACAGACTGAAGCAAACTACCTACTCTCTTTATTTTTCTTGTTTGGTTTTGTTTCCTCTTTCTCATTGTTCATTCCATTGGTTAAAATCATTGTTTACAACCTGACTAATATCTAATGGGAAAGTATTTGCAGATCATATATTTGATTGCATATGACCATGGGGAGGGGGAGGAGGAGGGGTCAAAATTTGAAACTCAAGAGATTGTGGAGCTGAATATTGAAAACTAAAAGTAAATAAGGAAATTAATAATGACAAAAAAAAATTTAAAAAGATTGCTCCTGGGATGTTCATTACAAAGCAGGGTAGGGCAAGGAAGTTAGTGAGCGGAGACAAGGGAGGAGCTCAACTAGGGTACTAATATGGAAAGTAGGCAAAAGTTGAATGGTATTTTTAAAAAAGCATTATCATAACTCTATATTATTAGTATAAGTATCCTCAAGCACAATCCTGACAGCACATAAAAGCTACATTTCTGTCTATGTTCATCCCAGTTAAAATGGTTGCAGTGTTGGGGGGAAGAGAATGAACAGTTTCGCAGACAAACCAATGTTTATGTTGAAAACATTATAATCACGATTTCTACTACTTTAGCTCCAAAGTCAATAAGTAATGGTAGAGTTTATACAATGACTATATAGAGATAGCACTTTAAAATTCAAGTACAGTATCCACTATGAAGTAATGTATTTACAGAGCCATCAATTCCTTTTAGAGATAGTTTCCCCTTTGGGGTTTATGCTTCCATAATTACAACAGTCTGTTAAAATCAACTAGTAGCCAATCAGCTACTAAAATTTGGGAGGAGGCCAAACCAATTTAGAACTGTCAATGTAACTGAATTTTCCAGTTTTAGTAACCAATATTGAGTTGGTAGATTCAGTCAAGTCTGAAATAAATGCTTTGGGCTTCAATGACCAATAAATCACATGTTCAATTGTTTTTATTTTTCATTTTAAATCTGTTTTGGCACTGCCATGTAGGCAACCTCAAAAGTGACAAGAATGCCTTTAAATCATAGTGGGGTAGCAAAAATGTCAATAATCTGAAGACCTAGAAGAAAGATATGGCACAGTATGCATTTGATAATCATAGTACAGAAGTGTTTCTGAAGAGTTTTCCAGACTTCTAGCCAGTGTGAATTTCAATAATAGATGGTGTCCAGAAAGAAAGAGGATAAAAGGAATGATGGTTGAAAGGTTATGCATCAGGTTTTCTAAAAGTTTTAAGTGGAAACAGTTCAAACTCTATTTTTCATGCTGAATCAACTGAATTTTTCTTCTTAGACCAGGTTATGCATATTGAGGAATCAAAATAGACTTATGGTAAGGATAAATAGGATTACCTCCGACGTATATCTCTTGTACATAAGATTTTGATGAGGAACAAATTCTATTAAAAATTTCTGAGATTTTGTAAGTTTTTTTTCATCTAACTATCTGAAATATGCATGTTAATTTCCAAAATTTGGTAGACTCAAATGTTCTCTACACTAGAGGAAAATGTAAGGGAATTAGAGGAAGAAATAGATAGCAAAACTATACTAGTCCGGGACCTTAAATTCCCCCTCTCTGAACTTGATAATTCCAACCTCAAAATAAACAAGAAAGAAGTTAAGGAGGTGATTAGAATTTTAGAGAGGGTAGGTATGATAGATCTCTAGAGAAAACTGAATGGGTATAAAAAGGAATATACCTTCTTCTCAGTGGTACATGGGACATACAAAAAATATCAACCATTTTCAAGGACATAAAAACCTCACAATTCAGTGTAGAAAGGCAGAAATATTAAATGCATTATTCTCAGATCATGATGCAATAAAAATTATGTGCAATAAAAGGCCATGGAAAGACAGACTTAAAAGCAACTAGAAACAATTTAATCCTAAAGAATGAGTGGGTCAAACAAGAAATTATAGAAACAATCAGTAGCTTCATTCAAGAGAATGACAATAATGAAACAACATACCAAAATCTGTGGGATGCAGCAAAGGCAGTTCTTAGGGGAAGTTTTATATACCTGAGTGCATATATGAATAAATTAAAGAAAAGAGAGGTCAATGAATTGGGCGTGCAATTGAAAAACCTAGGAAAAAACAAATTGAAAATCTGCAAGTAAATAATAAATTAGAAATAATGAAAACCAAAGGAGAGATCAATAAAATTGAAATTAAGAAAACTATTGAATTAATAAATAAACTAAGGGCTGGTTTTATGAAAAAAAAACAATAAAATTGATAGATCCTTAGCCAATATGATAAAAAGAAAGAATGAAGAAAACCAAATTATGAGTATAAAAAATGTAAAGGGTGAATCTACCTTCAATGAAGAGAAAATTAAAAAAATAATTAAGAATTATTTTGCTAAATTATATGCACATAAATTTGACAATCTTAATGTAATGGATGAATATTTACAAAAAATAAGTTGCCCAGATTACTTGAAGAGGAAGTAAATTACTTAAATAACCCAATGTCAAAGAGAGAAAATGAATAAGTCATCAGTGAACTCCCTAGGAAAAAATCTACTGGGCCAGATGGATTTATTAGCTAAATCTATCAAACATTTCAAGAACAATTAATTCCAATACTATACAAACTATTTGGATATTTTGTGAAGAATAAGCCCTACCAAATTCTTTTTATGACATAAACATAGTACTGATACCTATATCAGGAAGAGACAAATGGAAAAAGAAAATTATAGAACAATTTCCCTCATGAATATTGATGCAAAATTTTTAAAAAAATATTAGTAAAAAGAGTGCAACAACTTATCACAAGAATAATACACTTTGATCAGGTGGTATTTATGCCAGGAATGCAAGAATGGTTTAATATTAGGAAAACCATCAGTTTAATTGATCATATCAACAATAAAACTAGCAGAAACCATACAATTATCTCAAAAAATGCAGAAAATCCTTTTGACAAAGTACAACATCCATTCCTATTAAAAACACTAGAAAGTATAGGAATAAACGGACCCTTCCTTAAAATAATAAGTAGCATCTTTTTAAAGCCATCAGTAAGTATTATATGTAATGGGGACAAGCTAGAAGCATTTCCAGTAAGATCAGGGGTGAAACAAGGGTATTCCACTATCAACCCTCTTATTCAATCCAGTACTAGAAATGTTAGCAGTAGCAATTAGAGAAGAAAAAGAAATCAGAGGAATCAAATTAGGCAAAAAAGAAACCAATTTATCACTCTTTGCAGATGATATGATGATATACTTAGAGAATCCTAAAGAATCAAGTAAAAAAAACTGAGACAATAAATAAATTTGGCAAAGTAGCAAGATATAAAATAAACATACATAAATCCTTGGCATTACTGTATATTTCTAAAGAAATCCAACAGCAAGAGATAGAAAGAGAAATCCCATTTAAAGTTATTGTAGACATTATAAAATATTTGGGAATCTACCTGCCAAAACAAAGCCAGGATGATTATGAACACAGGTACAAAATACTTTTCACACAAATAAAATCAGATCTAATTAATTGGAGTAACATCAATTGCTCATTGCTGGGAAAAGCTAATATAATAAAAATGACAATTTTACCTAAATTAAATGACATATTTAGTGCCATACCAATCAATTTACCAAAAAATTACTATGTACACCTAGAAAAAAAAATAGTAACAAAATTCATTTGGAAAAACAAAAGATCCAGAATATCAAGGGTATTAATGAAAAGAAATGCTAGGGAAGGTGTCCTAGCTATACCAGATTTTAACCTGTATTATAAAGCAGCAATCATCAAAACTACTTGGTACTGGATGAGAAATATAGCAGTGGATCAATGGAATGGATTTGGGTACATGAGACTCAGGAGTCAATGACTATAATAATCTACTCTTTGATAAACCGAAAGACCGCAGTTTTGGGGATAAGAACCCAGTATTTGACAAAAGCTACTGGGAAAACTGGAATATAGTATGGCAGAAGCTGAGTTCTGTCCAAACAAAGTCAATGTACCCAAGATTAAGAGGGAAGTGGGAAATTGGGAAAGAATTTTTGCAGCCAATGTCTCTGGCAAACGCCTAATTTCTAAAATATACAGAGAATTGAGTCAAATCTATAAGAATACAAGCCATTCCCCAATTGATAAATGGTAAAAGGATATGAACAGACAGTTCCCAGAGGAAGAAAATAAAAATATCTATAAGCATATGAAAAAATGCTCTAAATCACTATTGATTAGAGAAATGCAAATCTAAACAACTCTGAAGTACCTTATCTCACCATCAGATTGGCTAAAATGACAAAACAGGAAAATGTTAAATTCTGGAGAAGATGTGGAAAAATTGGAACACTAATACATTGCTGGTGGAGTTGTGAACTGATCCAGCCATTCTGGAGAACAATCTGGAACTATGCCCAAATGGCTATAAGAAATTTCATATCCTTGGACCCAGCCATAACATTTCTAGGGTTGTATCCCAAAGAGATCCCAGAATTGGGAGGAAAACCCACATGTACAAAAATATTTATAACAGATCTTTTTGTGATGGCAAAGAATTGGAAATTAAGGGGATGCCCATCAATTGGGGAAGGGATAAACAAATTATGGTCTATGAATGTAATGGAACACTATTGTGCCATAAAAAATGAAGAGCAGATGGATTTCATATCTACCTGGAGAGGCTTATGAGAACTGATGCTGAGTGAGAAGAGCAGAGCTAGGAAAAAATTTGTACACCATTATAGATCTAATGTATGTGTGATGACAACTTTGATAGACCAGACTCTTCTCAGAAATACAGGGCTATAAATGAACTCCAAAAGACTCATGATGGAGAGAGATGTCTACATTCAGAGAAAGAACCAGAAAGAACAGAATGGAGATTGAAGCAAATTACCTGCTCTCTTTCTCTTCCTTTTCGGTTTGGTTTCCTCTTTCCCATTTTTCATTGCATCTGTTCCAAGCCTTCTTTTCAACCTGACCAATGTCTAATGTGAAAGTATCTGCAGATCCTATACCTGATTGTATGCCACCTTGGGGGGGGGGGGGAGAGGGTGTGGCTGTAATGGGAGGCAGGGGAGAAAATTTGAAACTCAAAGAACCGGGGAACTGAATCTTGTAAAATTTAAAGTGAACAAACAAATTAATAAAGAAAAAAAAAGGAAATTGTTGGTAATTTAATTGGCATGGCACTGGATAAGTAAATGGAAATAGGTGGAATTGTCATTTTTATTATATTACATCAGTATATCCATGAGCAACTGATGTTTATCCAATTATTTTGATCTGACTTTATTTTTGTGAAATACATTTGGTAATAGTGTTCACAAAGTTCCTGGATTTGTCTTGGCAGGTAGACTCCCAAATATTTTATGATGTTTACTGTAACTTTAAATGGAATTTCTATTTCTATCTCTTGCTGTTTGGCTTTGTTAGTGATAGATAGAAATGACAATTATTTATGTGCATTTAGTTTATGTCCTACAACTTTGCTAAATATTTTATTATTTCAAGTTCCAAAAGGGAAAAAAAAATTTACTTGATTGTCTAGGATTCTCTAAGTATAACATCATGCCATCTGCAAGGAGTGATAGCTTAGTTTCTTCTTAGCATGTTCTTATTCCTTTAACTTCCTTTTCTTCTCTTATTGCTAAATCTAACATTTCTAGTACAATATTGGATAAGAGTATTGTACTGGGTATCCTTATTTGACCGTCAATATCATTGAAAATTCATCTGACTTGTACCCATTACATACAATGCTTGCTGATGGTTTTAGATTGTTGTTACTTATTTTAAGGAAGACTCTATTTTCCCCTTATGTTTGCTAGTGTTTTTAATAGGAATGGGTTTTGTATTTTGTCAAAAGCTTTTCCTCCATCTATGAAGATAATAAAATGATTTCTGTTTTGATTGGTATTGATATTGTCAATTATGCTAATAGTGTCCCTGATATTGACCCAGCCCTGCATTCCTGGTATAAATCCCATCTGGTCATAATGTATTTTTTCTCATGATAAGTTGCTGTAATCTCTTTGCTTATATTTTATTAAAACGTTTTTACATATACATGTATTAGGGATATTGGTCTACAATTTTTCTTTCCCTGTCTTGACCCTTCCTGCTTTAGGCATCAGCACTATATTTGTATCATATGAAGAATTTTGTAGGACTCCATCTTTCTATTTTCCAAAATAGTTTATATAGTATTGGAGTAAATTGTTCTTGAAATGTTTGATAGAATTCAGTTGTAAATCAATCGGGCTCTGGAGATATTTTTCATGGCTTATTCAATTTCTTTTTCTGATAAGGGGTTATTTAAAGATTCTATTTCCTCTTCTGATAATGAGATAAACTTATATACATATTTTTGTAAATATACATCAATTTCAATAAGATCATCAAATTTATTGCCATACTGTTGGGAAAATAGTTCCTGATTATTGCTTTAATTTCCTCTCCATTGGTGGTGAATTCAGCCTTTTCATTTTTGATACTGGTGATTTGATTTTTTTTTTCCTTTTTGTTTTAATCAAATTTACCAAAAATTTATTTTATTGTTGTTATTTTTATAAAACCAGTCCTTAGCTTTATTTATTAGTTCAATATGTTTCTCAATTTCAATTTTATTAATATCTACTTTGGTTTTCAGAATTTCTAATTTGGTATTAAATTGGGGGTTTTTAAGTTGTTCAATTTCTAGTTTTTTTAGATGCATGCCCAATTCATTGACCTCCACTTTCTCAATTTTATTCATGTGAGCATTGGGAGATATAAAACTTCCCCTATGATCCACTTTCATTGCATCCTGCAAGTTTTGTTATTTTGGCTCTTTATTGTCATTCTCTTGAATGAAGTTTTTGATTATTTCTATGATTTCTTATTTGACCCACTCATCCTTTAGGATTAGATTGTTTTGTTTCCAATTAATTTTTAACCTATCTTTCCATGGCCCTTTATTGTATATTATTTTCATTGCATCGTGATCTGAAAAAGATACATTTAATATTTATGCCTCTCTGCATAAGACTGTTAGGTTTTTATACTCTAATACATAGTCAGTTTTTGTGTACATGCCATGTACCACTAAGAAAAAGGTATATTCTATTCAACCCCCATTCAGTTTTCTCCAGAAGTCTACCATATTTAATTTTTCTAAAATTCTATTCACTTCCTTGACATCTTTCTTTTTTTATTTTGTGATTAGATTTATCTAGTTTTAAGAGTATGAGATCCCTTAAATTCTCCTCTAAGAATGTGGATGCTATGCCACTTGGTGCATATATGATTAATGATCCAATTGCTTCATTGTCTATGGCACCTTTTTAACATAATGTTTTTTCATTACCTGCATCTTTTAATTAGATTTATTTTTGCTTTTGTTTGTCTGAGATCAAGATTGCTACTGCTGCTTTTTTTTATTTCACCTTAAGTATAATATATTCTACAACATTTTATCTTTACTCTGTATATATATATATATGTATGTATATATATGTATATATCCCTCTGGTCAAATATTTTTCTTGTAACCAACATAATGTAGCATTATCGTGTTTAATCCACCAAACTATATGTTTCCATTTTATAGGAGAGTTCATCCCATTCACATTTAGAGTTATGAATACTATCAGTATCTTTCTCTCCATCCTGTTCACCCTCCTGTTTATTCTTTTCTCTCTTCTTTCTCCCTTTCTCTCCTCACTAGAGTTTTGCTTTTAACCAACACAACCTTAAGTATACCCTCCCTTCTACCAACCCACTCCCTTTCCTTTCACCTTTCACCCTTGTTTCCTATGAGATAAGTTAGATTTCCATAACTGAGTATATTATTCCCTCTTTGAGCAAAATCTGATAAGAGGAAATTTCAGACAAAGCTGATTTATCTTCCTTCTTTCCCTCTACTATAATTGGTCTTTGTGCCTCTTAATGTGATGTAATCTACCCTTTTTTGTCTCCTCCTTTCCTCTTCTCCTAGTACAAACTGTTTTCACCACTTATTTATAATTTTTTATCATCACATTAAAGTCAACTTATGCCCACACCCTCTGTGTGTGTATATTTCTCCTAATATTGTAATAAAGATACAGTTCTAAATCACTACAGATACCATTTTCCCAAGTAAGGATGTAAACAGTTTGACTCTTTTGAGTAATGACCTTTTTTTCTTTCCTTTTTAACTTTTTATACCCATATTGAATGTTGTATTTGAAGATCAAATTGTCTCTTGAGCTCTGGCTTTTCATGAGAAAGATTTGGAAGTCCCCCACTTCATTATATTCCAATTTCCTCTCCTGAAAATTTATGCTCAGTTTTGCTGGGTAGTTTATCCTTAATTGTAATCCAAACTCCTTTGTCTTATAGAATATCATTACCAAGTCCTCCTATTTTTTTATGGAAGAACCTTCAAGGTCCTGTGTAATCCTAAGTACAGTTCCATGATATTTTTTTTTCTGACTGCTAGCTGTATTTTCTCCTTGACTTGATAAATCTGGAATTTGACTACACTATTCCTTGGCATTTTCAATTTGAGATCTCTTTCTTGAGGTGATCAGTTAATTCTTTCAGTGACTATTTTACCTTATGGTTCCAGGACTGCAGGACAGTTTTCCTACATAATTAGTTTTTCTCTCTCTTTTTTTCCATTTTATTTATTTTTAATTTTCAACATTTATTTTCACAAGATTTTGAGTTACAAATTTTCACCCCTTGTTTCCCTTACTCCAACCTCAAGATAGTGAGCCTACTGAATACCTCCTTGGGTTGTGACTTGCCCAAGGTCAAATGGCTAGTAAGTGTACCAAATGTCTGAGGCTGGATTTTATCTCAGTTCTTCCTGACTCCATGGCTGGTGCTCTATTCACTGTGCCACCTAGATGACCCTTCAATAATTTCTTGAAGGATAATTTCTTGGCTATTTTTATTATGACTTTCAGGTAGTCCAGTAATTTTTAAATTATCCCTCCTGTATCTATTTTCCACATCAGTGTTTTTTCTAATGAGATATTTCACATTGCCTTCTATTTTTCATGTGTTTTGATATGTTTTAGAGTATCTTGATTCCTCATAAAGTCACTAGTTTCCATTTCCTCCAATCTAATTTTGAAGGAATTAATCTATTCAGTGAGATTTGAAATCCCTTTTCCATCTGGTCATTCAGCTTTTTAAGTCCTTCTTATACTCATCGAGTTTTTGGACCTCTTCTGCCATACGAGTTAGTCTATTTTTTTAAGCTGTTATTTTCTTCAGTCAGGCTGTTGATTTGTTTTTCATGATTTTCTTACATCATTCTCATTTCTTTCTTTTTTTTTAAGCAATTGAGGTTAAGTAACTTGCTCAAGGTTACACGGCCAGTTGTTTCTGGGTGTGGTGCTGAGTATCTGAGCCCTGGATTCGATCTCCAGGTCTTCTCAACACTGGAGCCGGTGCTCTTACTCGCTGTGCTACCTGGCCACCCCCATCATCCTCATTTCTGACCCCAAATTTTCATCTACTTCTCTTATTTAATTTTTAAAGTCCTTCTTGAGATCCTCCATCGCCTGTAACCAGTTCATATTTATCTTGGAAGCTTCTGATTCAGGAGTTTTGCCTTTGTTGTCTACTTTTTGTGCTAAGTTTTCTCCTCTTTGTCCCTCAAAATGGATTTTGTAGTATGATTGCACTTCCTCTGTTTGCTCATCTTGACAGTCAATTACCTGACTTTTGAGCTCCTTTACACATTATAACTCTGTTCCCAGAGTGGAGACAGCTGTGTCCCAAATTGATGTAGTTCTCTCAGTGTTTTCAGAGTTGTTGTCAGAGCTATGAGGAGTGTGCCCTTTCTAAGTCCACCACAAATTCTGACACATTGCTGTTTCTCACTCTAGGACCACCACCCAAAACTACAACCCAGATCCAAGCAGGTCAAAGCAAGAGCAATTACCCTCTGAATGGCGGAGTGGTCCCATTGCAATCTGCAGGCCAGAAGCTCTGGCATCAGCCACGTGGCAGCAGCTGCAGCCAACCTGCTGCCATGTACCTCTTGTCCCTGGGACAGGTACAAGACCACACTCTTCTCTCACCCAGTTCCAATAGAGTTCCCTACTGACCTTTTTCTTTCTTTTTGGAGTTAATGGATTCAGAAGTCTGGAAACCACCACAGCTGCCATTGATTCCCTCTACTGCCATCTGCTCTGGCTGCTCTGTGATATTGGTCAGGGCCACCCAGGGTCTGGGCCCACATGACGCCTTCAGCACTGTGCTTGGCTCCCAGGTTGGCATTATAGCCCATTCCTGTCAGCCTGTCAGACTGTCTTTAGCAGGAGATTTGTTTTTCTCTATTACTTTCTGGATTCTGTAGCTCTAAAATTTGTTTAGAGTATTTTTTTTTACAATGTGGGAGGTGGTTGGAGTGGAAGCAAAACAAATTCTTGCTTTTACTCCACCATCTTCGCACCAACCCTTCCTACTATGATTTGTTGAATGATTCAGTTCAGGCTTTTTTTTTTATCATGGCTTTCAGGTAGAACAATAATTCTTAGGTTATCTCTTTTGAATCTATTTTCTGTGCCTATTGCTTTTCCAATGAGGTATTTTGTTTTATTCTATTTTTGTCATTCTTTTGATTTTGTTTGACTGATTCTTGTTGTTTCATAGAATCATTGGATTCCTCAGTACCTATTCTAATTTAACTGATTTTTTTCTTCAGTTAGTTTTGTACACCCTTTTCCATTTGGCCCACTTTATTTTTAAGGATCTCTTATCTTCGGTGATTTTTTTTCTTCCTCCTTTTCCTTCTGGCCAATAGCATTTACAATAACATAACAACTCAACAACTTATCACTAAAATGGACACATAATTTTCACCAAAGTGGTCACATAGTTTTTAACAATGTACAATCATTTAGTCAATCAATCACTTAGTAACTCAATCATTCAATCACAAAGTACAAAAGGTCAAAGTCTTCCACCCATGGGGCACATTAAGTTACAAATCTGTCACTATTCAGTCATCAGTCATTATTCAATCATCAGTCACTAGTCAGTCATCAGTCACTACTCAGTATCCTCTAAAGAGGTAGTGGGAAATACACAAGCCACCTACCCCCAGTTAGTAAATTACAATTTCAGTCACTACTTAGTACCCATGGAGAATTCTTTTCATCTTGACTTGGGGCAGGCTTTCAGCTTCCATAGCTCCTCTTCCACAGTCCCAGATTATGCCTAAATCTAACCTACTGCCACCTGAGTTCAAAGGAAGACAGCAACCAGTTCCTTGTCCAGCTCGCTGTGCAGTTCCTGCTGCATATTGGAGCTCACAGTGTCCAGTCCATCTCAAATCCTTCACAGTCTCTGTTTCTGGGAAGACAAGGCTTAACAAAGGCACAAGGTCATTCATACACATTAACAAAGTCACAAAAACACAAAAAAGTCACAAAAACCACAAAAACTGTGGTGTTAGTACAGAATACTAACACCACAGTTATGCTTCCTCAGTCTTCAGCAGCTCCACCTGGCCCTTGGAAATCCTCAGCAGCCTCAGCAGCTCCACCTGGCCCTCAGAAGTCTTCAGAAGCTCTGTTCTCAAAATCAAAATCCCTTTCTCCCCTTTTCAAAATCAAGATCACTTTCTCCAGGAAGTTTCATTCCAGCAACAGCAGCCCAACCTTCATTTGCTCATCCCAAGAAGTTATGACTTTCCCAGATAGGGTTTTTCCTTGTCTACAATATTGTTCTTCCTTGTTCAGCCCTTTCCTGTTACATCAGTAACGGGGGCTCATACCTTCTGTTTCTTTAACAAAGGATTAATTTGAAACTAGGTGCTAAGTACCTGTCAGTTTAGCAATACAAAGGGATGTTCAGATTTCATTACTATTACATCATGATATTTGCTTATATCCTGGCTTTTAAAATTGAACTTTTTTTTTAAACAATTGGGGGTAAGTAACTTTCCCAAGGTTACACGGCCAGTTATTGTTGTGTGGGTGTTAAGTGTCTGAGGCTGGAACTGATCCCAGGTCCTCCCGACTCCAGGGCCATTGCTCCACTCACTGCACCACCTAGCTACCCCTAAAATTGAACTCTCTTGCTGGAACACAGGGGTCACTGTCCCACCCAAGTTTCTTGTGCTTGCAGCCAGGAACCTACTCACTGGCTTTATGTGCTGGCACCTGGAAGTTGTGTCTGACACCTTATCTGGTGCTCAGTTGGGTGTTGGCTAGTTTGTGCTGAGACCAAGTGGATTTTTTCTACATTTCCCTTTGACTACACTAAAGCTCTCCGGATAGTGATGGGGGTGATCTGGCCCCTGGCTGTTGCCAATTCACTCAGGCTGCTCTGAAGCTTGGGAAGGTTTGGCTACTCGAGGATGCCTGCCCACCAGTGCACACAGTGCTTTTCTGAGCTGGAGTCTACCAGTTTCCCAGCATTTGCCAAGGGACAGGTGTTGATATTTGCCTGCTCCACCACCCTGGGACTTAAAATCTTTTGTTGCTTTGCTGAGGTGGGACTTGCTGCAGGCTTGCTGTGATGTCACCAATCTTGTACTGCTCTCCTTCCACTAGAGTTAGAGGAACCTTTCCTTTTAATCCCTCAAGCATCAAAGGCAAAAAAGACTGCTGCACACCATCTTTCTGCTTTTTTTCCCCACTGGTCTAGGATTTTTTCCAGGGCTGATATTTTCTGGATTATTACAGGTCAATAAGGGAGAGTGAGAGCAAATTAATGCTTATTCTAGAATCTTGCCTCCCAGAAGTTCTGAAAATTCTGTCATTTACCTTTTTTTTTCCTATTAGCCAATTTAATAAATGTGAGGTAGCACCTCAGCATTGTCTTAATTTGCATTTCTCTAATTAATTGTAATTGAGTATTTTTTTCATATACCTAATGATAGCTTTGATTACTTCATTTTAAAACTGATCATATCTTTAATCATTAATCATATGAGGAATAGCTCTCATTTTTTATAAATTTGACTCAGCTCTCTATATGTTTGAGAAATGAAGCCTTTATCAGAAAAAGAAAACCTTGCTTTAAGATCTTTTTCACACTTACTATTTCTAACTGTATTTTCCTCCATCCTTAGTCTTCCCATTTATTCAATCCTTTTTCTCCTTTCACCATACCTCCTCAAAAAGTGCTTTGCTTCCTACTACTCCCTCCCCATATCTGTTATCTCTTCTATGAAACTCCTCTCCCCTTCTCTTATTTCCTTCTCCTCCTATTTTCCTTTAGGATAAGAGATTTCTATACACAATTGTGTATGTCATTCACTCTCTGAGACAGTTTTGATGAGGTTAAAGTTTACTCAGTCCCTCTCAGTTCCTCATTCTTCCTCTCTACTGCTTGTCTGTTTTATGAGAGATAAATTGGCCCAGTTCTACCTCTCCCTTTCTCCCAGTTCATTCCTATTTCACCCCTTAATTTTATTTTTATAGATATCATCCTTTCATATTCAACTCACCCATACCCTCTATCTAGATATAATCTTTCTAACTAGCCTAATAATGAAGAAAATCTTATGAGTTACAAATATCATCTTCCGATGTAGAAATATAAACAGTATAACACCATTAAATCCCTTATGATTTCTTTTTCTTTTTTTATTCTTCTCTTGAGTGTTGTATTTGAAAGCTATATTCTATATTCTGCTCTGGTATTTTCATCAAGTGTGCTTGAAAATCCTCTTTCTCGGGGGGGTGGAGTCAAGATGGTGGAGTAGAAACAGCACTTTCAAGGGACTCTGGCTTCCACTTCTCCCACTTCATGTAAAAGGTGACTCTGAAGAAACTTTGGTGCTACAGAACCCACGAAATGACAGAGCGAAGCTAACCTCCTGCTGCAGACAGCAGGGCATCCGTCAGAAAGTGGCCAGCACACTGTTCTGGGAGTCAAGCCCAACTTAATTAAAAGGCGATATTAAGAGGTAAGAGAAGAATATAATGAGAAGAGATGGGGATGTATATACACATACACTACTATCAATATTATTTTACAAGTAACTGGGAAATAAGACATACAGGCACTGGGGCATAGAGATCCACTGTGCCCTACTGGAAAGTCAGAGGGGGTATGGGAGAAGATATGGGAGAGAGCAGATTGGAGGATGGGATATCCAGTGGGATCGCTATTTTGGAGTGTCAGGTAGGGGAAAAATGGGGAGAAAATTTGTAACTCAAAATCTTGTGGAAATGAATGATGTAAACTAGAAGTTAATAAAGCATTTGATTAAAAATTAAAAAAAAGAAAATCTTCTTTCTCATTGAATGTCCATTTTTCCCCTGAAGGATTATACTTAATTTTTCTTGATAGGTGATTCTTGGCTACAATCCTATTCCCTTTTCCCCCAAGAATATCAGATTCCAGGTCCTCCAATTCTTTTATGTAGAAACTGATTAATTTTGTGACATCCTGAATGTGATTCCACCATATTTAGATTTTTTTCTCATTGCTTGCAATATTTTCTCCTTACCCTGGGATCTCTGGAATTTGGCTATAATATTCCTGACAGTTTTGATTTTAGGACCTCTTTCAAGGTGGTTTGGTGAATTATTTCAAATTCCACTTTACCTTTTGGTTATACAATATCTGGGCAGTTTTCCTTGATAATATTTTTAAAGATGATATCTAACTCGTTTGTTGAGTTTTCTGCTAGGCCAATAGTCCTTTAACTTATCTCTCTTAGATCTATTTTCCAGGTCAGTTGTTTTTCCAATGACATATTTCACATTTTCTTCTATTTTTTTCCTATTCTTTTGACTTTGTTTTCTTTTTTTTTTTGAGCGTCTTACAGTGGATTTGAATTTATAATGATTTTTAAATTTTTAAATTTATTTTTCATTTTCAGCATTCATTTCCACAAGATTTTGATTTATAATATTTTTCTGTCCCCTTCTTCCCCCTACCCACACCAAAATAGCAAGCCTAGTCAATACCACTTCTCCCAATCTGTTCTTTCATATCCTCCTCCATCAACTCCTACCTTTCTAGCAGGGCAAGATGTATTTCTATACCCCAGTGGCTGTATATCTTATTTCCCAGTTGCAAATAAATAATATAACATTTTTTTAAACATTTGTTTTTAA
Source organism: Petaurus breviceps papuanus (assembly GCF_028583685.1). Taxonomy (NCBI): domain Eukaryota; kingdom Metazoa; phylum Chordata; class Mammalia; order Diprotodontia; family Petauridae; genus Petaurus; species Petaurus breviceps. The sequence continues at coordinate 6,543,565 of NW_027186315.1, read as the reverse complement.
AACTTTGAGTTCCAGATTTCTTACCTTCTTCCCTCCTCACCCATTCCCACTTGGAAGATAAGCAATTCAGTTTTGTTTTTGTTTTTGCATTTTGCTTTTTGGAGGAAGGATGTGTGATAGTAATGGAATATAAAGATCCCCCTGTATTGGCTTGGTTTTCAAATTGATTGTGTTAAAACCCAGAGCTTGTTAATCCCACCTGTGGGATGGACTTTTTGATGTGAAAAGAGAGTCCTGAACTGGGAGGAGCTGGTGATGTAGATTTGGAGAGACACAAGAGAGAGGCAGAAGAACTTTTTGGAAGCAGCACCCTTGTGGAGGCAGAGAGAGAGACTGAGAGAATTTCTGGGGGCCACTTTGAATTGTCCTGGACTTTTGAGACCTGCCCCCTGAGCTGCCAAGGACTGAGAAGACATGGCTGTTTTGCTGGTACTTTGTCTGTCTGTTTTGATGTTGTTTTGCCAGATTTGTCCACTGGTGAAAGACAGTCCTTTTGTTGAAGAAGTCCTGGAACCTGGCTGTTGGCTAAGAGCTCCTGAGACTGTCCTGCAGACAAAGAGTGAATACTGTCCACTGGTGAAGGACAGTGCTGTTGTTGCAGGGGTCTGGGAACATTTCTGTTGGTTCAGAGCTACTGAGACTGTCCTACAGACAGAGAGTGAATACTGTCCACTGGTGAAGGACAGTGCTGTTGTTGCAGGGGTCTGGAGACTGTCCTGCAGACAGAGTGAATACTGTCCACTGGTGAAGGACAGTGCTGTTGTTGCAGGGGTCTGGGAACCTTCCTGTTGGTTCAGAAGTCCTGAAGAAGGATTTTCTTGTTGTATGTTTACAGAAATTCTGGGAGAGGGTTTTGCTAATGTTTTCAGGGGTTCTAGGACTGTTCTGCAGACAGAGGATGAATTAATGAAGAGACTGACAATGTATCTTGTTGCCTTGCTAAGCCTTGTCTCCCCAGGAACTAAGATTGCTGGGAACTTGCCTGGTGTCAAGATGAAAAAAAGACCTCCATTTGGGTATTAAGTGCTGTGCTTAAACTTGATGTATTTTGTATGATTTTGAATTTTGAATGTATGTATTTTGAATGATGTTTTTAAAGTGTTGCTTTCTTCAGTATTTTTTGTGTGTGACTTCTTTAACAAGTTGACCAGTTTTTCATGATTTTCTTGCATCACTCATTTCTTTTCCCACTTTTCCTCTAACTCTTACTTGATTTCCAATATCCATTTTGAGCTTTGCCATGGCCTGAGAAGAAATCATATTTTTCTTGGAAGCTTTGGATGTTGGAACTTTGATTTTGTTGTTCTGCTGAGGGTGTGTTTCATCTTCCTTGTCACCATAGTAATTTTTAATAATCAGCGGTTTTTTTTCATTGCTTATTCATTTTTCCCAGCCTCTTAGTTGAATTTAACTCTGTAAAAGAAGGGCCCTACCCAGCAGCAGGTCTTGGAATACCACATACCCAAGAGCCAAAGTACTGGGGCTCCAGCTAAAATTTTCATACCCTGTAAAGTTAAGTATTATCCTCAATAAAAAATGGACATTTGATTAACTCTCAAACTTTCAAGACATTATTAAAAAATCCTGAACTTAAAAGAAAATTCTACATACTAGAACCAAGAAAATTATAAAGCACATAACAAAGACTAGACTGACTATAAGGGATCTATAAGAAAAAACTGTTTACTTTTTACATATGTAAAAATGTATGTCTGAGATTCTTATTATAATTGGGTAGCTCATAAGAAAGACTGGTGTAAACCTGAGCATGATATGAATTAAAAAAGTAAAACCATTTAGGAACAGCTAAAAAGAGTGATTATATTATACAAATTAGGTACAAGAGGAAGAATTGATACAGAGGAATTAGAATGGAAAGGAGGACTGGCAGTTCTGGTAATCTACTTCCATCAGGAGTGGGTTTAAGAAGGAACAATACATAAGTACATATCTACATATATGTGCAAATGTATGCATATATATAGATATAGATATGTATGTATGTATCCTATGTGTGTATAATAGTATAAAAGTCTTCTAAATTCAGAAGAAATAAAATAGTAGAGGCATAGGAGAGAGGACAAGCATGGAATTTTTATAAGGGGAGAGGGAATAGGTAAAATAGGGGTATATAAGTGTGTTTAGATTTATGGGAATAGGAGGAGGGGTAGGGATCTTTGTAGGGGAGTAGGCAAGTCATAGTAGGGGAAGGTAGTAAGTAGAAGTGAAGTAGAGGAGACAGGAGGAATAGGAAACATTAGATATCATACATAAAAAAAACAAAGATCAGGAGTAGAATATGTTTGGGAAAGTATATATCCATATAGGTATGTATATATGTGTATGTGCATGTGCTATAGAGAAACATATTTAAACTTTATTGTAGCTTTCAGGAGGGGAGTGAGGGAAGGGTAAAAAAGAACAAAGGATAAAAGTGCACATCAGAGAACAAAAGAAAAATTACAAGGAAGCAAAGAAAAGATGGACAATTCTCTACACAAAATGTATTATTGATCATATAGGCTTTCTTGAAATGAAAATTTATTGTTACATATTTTGAATCTTCTTATATTCTACTAAGTGCACAACATGCTTTTTTTTTCTTTTGTTGGATTTAAGTTCCAATATTTAAGTTTATGATGTGTTTTTCTTTTCTTTGTTCTGGATTTGTGTTTTGGGCCTTGAGTCTAAAATAAAATTAAAAAAATAAAAGTAGGGCTCTGCTTCCAAGATGGAGGGCACAGTGTCCCAAGCTTCACAGTTTTTTCTGAAGTTATTTTCAGAAATACTTCTAGGGAACTGTTAAGTTTTCAGTTATTCCAAGGTGATATGATCTAAGAAATGTTTACTCCTCACCTGGCCTGTACTCTGGTCTTTGAGAAACCACAAATACACTTTTCTGCCCTTGAACTTTGAGTAGGCTCTCCCCCTCAAAGTCTGTTGTGCTAGTTCTGACCCTGGGATTGCCATGTAGTACTACAACCCATATCCATGTGTTGACAAAGCAACAGGGTCCTGCCTCAGTGCTAGCAAAAAGTCCACTATAATCTCTTTCAAATCAATTGTTTGACCCCTTTACCATCTATGGTCTGAAAACTTTGGAACCAGCCATTGCGACTTCTGCTGATTCAGTCATTCCCAAAGCCTGCTCCTGGTTTCCTGGCACTGGGGCTGTATCAGCCATGACCTGCATTGGACTGTACTCCAGTCTGTCCCAGGTGTGACAGATCCTTCTTTGTCACCTTCCAAGCTACCTTTGGCCTCCATGGATTGAGAGGTACAGAAACTGCCACTGATGCCACTGTTTCAGTTGACCCTAGGCCTGTTCCAGGTTTGCTGGGGCCTGGTTTGTGTAATATAATGCCAAGGAAAGGCAACTTCCCAAGGTTCAGAATACCAGCATAGGTGCTCTCCATTTTATTCAGTGACCAACCAAGAACAGAGAAGATCAAAACATGACATCATTCAAAATACAGCATTTACTAAGTGTGATTAAATAATCTCCAAGTACTACCCAACCACAGGACCTTCCAATCATTCAATCAATTACAAAGTCTCTGTTCTAAATACTTCTCCACCCCTAGGCTATACCTTAATTAAGTCCACCACAAAGCCCCTCTTCTCAAATGGAGATTAGTTTCCAAACATAAGGTCAAAAGTTCCCCATCCCTGGATCACAACTGAATCTACCCCAGAGTTACATCAAGTTTAAACACAGCACTTAATACCTAAATGGAGGTCTTTTCTTCATCTTGACACCAGGCAAGTTCTCAGCAATCTTAGTTCCTGGGGAGACAAGGCTTAGCAAGGCCATAAGATACATTGCCAATCCCTTCATGAATTTATCCTCTGTCTGTAGAACAGTCCTAGAACCCCTGAACACATTAGCAAAGCCCTCTCCCAGGATTTCTGTAAACATACAACAAGAAAATCCTTCTT
>NW_027186315.1:6531161-6539616 GCF_028583685.1 Petaurus breviceps papuanus | reverse complement strand
CCAGACCCCTGCAACAACAGCACTGTCCTTCACCAGTGGACAGTATTCACTCTCTGTCTGCAGGACAGTTTCACGGCTTCTTAGCGAACAGCCAGGTTCCAGGACTTCTTCAACAAAAGGACTGTCTTTCACCAGTGGACAAATCTGGCAAAACAACATCAAAACAGACAGACAAAGTACCAGCAAAACAGCCATGTCTCCTCAGTCCTTGGCAGCTCAGGGGGCAGGTCTCAAAAGTCCAGGGCAATTCAAAGCGGCCACCAGCAATTCTCTTAGTCTCTCTCTCTCCATGAGGTGCTGCTTCCAAAAAAGATCTTCCACCTCTCTCTTGTCTCTCCAAATCTATGTCACCAGCTCCTCCCAGTTCAGGACTTTCTTTTCACATCAACAAGTCCATCCCACAGGTGGGATTAACAAGCTCTGGGTTTTAACACAATCAATTTGAAAACAAAGCCAATACAGGGGAATCTTTAATTGCCATTACTATCACAGTTTGTGCATGTTCAACCTCCACTGGACTGTGCTCCTCTCTCATCATTGGTGCCAAAGACCTTTCCTGATGATTTACTAAGTCGGTTTGGGGTGGAAATTTATTTTACTCCATCTTTTTATGGGTCCAGCTTCTCTAGAATTTGTTTAGAGCACTTTTTAAAAATAAATTTATAGGGGCTTCAGGGAGAACTCTCATGAGAATCTGCTTTTACTCTCCCATCTTGGCTGTGTCTCAATCTTAAAGTATTTTTAATCTAGTATTAACATATGTGTATACATTTACTTCTATGTATTTACCTATACATGAGGAAAATAGTAATTCTGTGATCTATATTTATAGTTTTACTTTACTTCATCTCTGCCCAGGACTACAACTGGAGTTGAAAATCCTGATGAAATTCAGGGACAGATAGCCTAATATAATGGATAGAGAAATGACCTTGGAGTCATGATGACCAAGATTCAAACACTATCTTGGACATATGGTAACTGTATGTTGGATGTTGGAATACATGAGCAAGTCACGAAACATATCTAATCCCTGATTCATTTTAAAAGATTATAAATTTCAAGGGAGGTATTGATCCAATCTGAAAGTTGCCTTCATTGATAAAATCATTATACAATCTGGAGGAATGCCACATCTAGTACAAATAATTCTAATATTTTATTCAGTGTATTAGACTACCTTATTCCCCATTAGAGTAGATGAGTACTTAACTAGCAGTGCTTCTTTAATAAGAAAGGCTTTCTTCCATCTTCTCAAATATATGAGGATTGAAAATTCATTAATCACCACCAGCAAATTATTACTTATGTCACTTTCTATATACCAGATAGTTACAATTTGGGTTACTGCGATTGTCACTTTGAGGACTTTGATGCCTCTAATAAGATGAAAATTTGAGTAAGCTCTGACTTTTTCATGTAAAATGGAAAAAAAATAATTTCAGTTAATATGCTATTTAATCTTCAGAGGGAAAAGAATTAATGGATATAGTAAAGATTTGTTATATTTTTCATTGTGATTTTCTCATAGCAATGTAATTACTTTGAAAAAAATCACAGTAAGAGAATATGATAGCTAGAAAAGGCATGTGTTTTGGGGACCTCTCCAACTATATCTTAACAGCACATTGTTATTTGCATTTCTTCAAAAAGGTAAATGTCAATTTGTTTACAGGCAGAGAGAGAGCTTTTTTCTTTCTCATTTTTAATGGAACTAAAAGGCAATATCTCCTTTATTCTACTTTCTACTTTGATTGCTGAAGCAGAGCAATGAGATTTCCGCCTGTATCAAATGAGGGGAAAAGAGTAAGAAGCAAGGATTCAATAATGCATGCAACTACAACTGGATCAACACATACAGTGTAGCATAGAAAGTTGAGGAAATTTAGCTAAAACCTCTTATTTAGCTTATATTACTCACAGTCAATGTAGTAATTGATAATGCTGGTCTCTAAAAAATTATTTTTTCAGGGGAAATAGCAATGGGGAATCAGCTCTACATACTCTGAGTAAACAGGATTGACCAGTTTGCCAGTTTGGACTTAGAATTATCATATTGACTATTCCAATTGTTTGAATTTATTTTATACATAAGTTTTTGATTTTATATATGTGTCTAGTCCTCTGCTCAGCTGACTACACTTCACAGAAATTGTATATATTTCCTTGTTTATGCCACACTAAAGAAAAGCTGTTGATATTTTATAATAAACTGTTTTGTAGAAATGAGTTCTATTAGATAAAGCAAGATAATATAAAAATTGAAAACAGTGAGGACAAATGAAAAGTTCTCCTCCTTGGTTTGTTGGAAATTTAAGAGACAAGGCTTAAAAGAATTCCCAATGTATTCTAGTGCTAAAATGTCCATCAATAGGTATACAGCATTGTACTCAAAGTATTTCAAATGGAAACATGATTGAAAAATCCTGTCCATAAGAATTACATGGTTTGGAATCACTTCTCTGCAGTTAAAATAAAAAATTTTATTTATTTAAGTGACATAAAGGCCTAAATTTGATATGGAGAAAATAAAAATTAAAAATGCTTTTCATATTTACAAAACAATTATAATAATTAAAGTTGACTGTGGAATAAAATGTTCAGTGTCTATCTACATTAAGGAATTTTACATACTCAATAAGAAACCTCTAAAAATAGTACATGTTCTAAAAGCATGGACAAGAGTCACATGTAAATGCTATAGGGAATTGTGGTTATTAGAATAAATACTGACTGTTGCTTTATGAAGTATAATATGATTTATTTACTTTTTATTTGCAGACAAGAGGGTTTGACAATACTTGACCATGATATATTCCGTTAGAAGCAAATAATACACTAGTATGTTTTATTACTGGGCTACAGTCTCAATGGATTTCCTAGGATTTAGAAAATGTTACTGCTGGCCAAGTAAAATCTCACTCATGGGTAAACAGCATCTTTAATGAATCCAGAATGATTATATTTAATAGGTCTTCTGGTGTGGTTCAAACTGAAGTGACAATTAGGATATTGGAAAATTGAACTATAAACATGAGATGACTTACTACTTATTTGAAAAAAATGAAACTCGTGAAAAAAACTAAGAGATATTACATTTGGGTTAACTTATTAACCAGCTTATAAGGAGATGTTATTTGATTTCCTACTATGTGAAAGTGATTATGTGAGATATTAAAAACTTTCAAAAAAGATTCAACGCGCTATCAGCTTTAAATTTAGTGGACAAATGAAAATTAAAAAAAAAAAGAAAAGCTAATTAGTATTTAACTATATGATTAGAGAAATCATCAACAAAATAACAATGCTAGGATTTATCCATTTTTACAAGAACTCCAAAATTGTTTCTAAAGTATTTCTTTTTACAAGGATTAACATAGTAAATGTCTCTCCATTTTATTATTCTGGTTCTGTAGTCTATTCTTGGCTTTTAGTTCTAGGTTCCTTCTTATTCCCCAGTTTGCTTCTATTATAAATGAAGCTATGCTTTCAGAATTAAAGAGCAAATCATAAGGTGCACCAAAAATGCCCTTTAGAGCCAATAAACCCTCTATTATACTTAAAGTGCACAAAACCCCATGTCTAACATTCCAATAGAATGTTTTACAAGATCTCTTGTTCATCTGTATGAATGATTATTTGTCCCTACCCCCAGCCCTGGGGAGAGTGAAATAGATGAAAGAGGCAATTCTGAGGCTCATAGGCAGTGTCATTTATAAAGAAAAGGCCAAAGAATTAGGAAAGTGGCTCATGTGATATGTCATATTTCAAAACATGAGTTTGTATAGCATATACAGTGCTGTGAGTAGTGAAGTTGGAGGTCTGGACTCTTCTTCTTCAAGTAAACCTGACTTTTTATATATTTTGTTTTGTTTTTATTTGCCAGCACAAATAGTTTCTTTTTAATATCTTCACATATTGATTTGAAAACTTAACTTCTATGGCAATTGCTTTCTAATAAATCCATCTGAATTATCTCAGTATTTGCTGATAATATCATTTGTGTGGAAAGGTTTGAGTTTCTGCTCTTTTACAATTAGGGAAACTAAGGCACAGTCAAAGGAAAAATATATCTTCTGACTATATTCCAGTGTTCTTTTTTCTGATTTACCCCACACAACAACTCATTACTTCTGTGAGATGGGCTAATCAAGTTTTCTAAATCAAGGAATACAAGAGTAACATTTATGTTAAATATTGTCAGTGTAAACCACAGGTCATTTAGAAGGTTATAATTCATGATTGATTTTGAGACCAATTCCAAAGCCACTAGAACCTTTAACCTGCCACTGAAGAAACTGAAAACATAGTAATCCTTGTCTTACACTTACACAGTCTGATCCAACACATGTAATTCCCTAGAGTCCTCCAGAGAGTGAGTCAGTAAGTGTATGTAATATATCTTAGTATCTATCTCAAGTGTTTGATGGCATTACTTTGATGCTATGGCCAGCTCCTCAGGAACATCTGTCTTCTCCAAAAGGCTTTTTCAGCAGCAACAAGCAGTGTATATGAATCTTTTCCACCTACTGGGGCCAGACCTTTGGTGAAGAGAGAAGAGCAGGATAAGAAAAAACAGCAGAATAATGACAAGAACAAAAAGGGTCTAAATAGAGAGGCCAATTTCTTACAAGCTACCAAAGGTCCCCAGTGAGACAGAGAGGCCACTGCTACTGTGCAAATAGCAAGTGGGAAGCTCTAAATGGGATCAGAGGGTGTTTGGGGTGACTAGCAGGATGCTGAAATATATTTCATGATATCATGGCCTGTTATTCTTCACAGATGCTGGCAGTAAAAATAGGAAACTAAGTTAATCCTGCTCTCTACCGGTAGAATTTGGAGATATTAGTTAGACTACAAACTCTAAATTGCATGAGAAATATCACTTAGATTAATGCACTGGCAATATTGAAAGAATCAAAAGTATCCATTTTATGGCATTTCTTCTGTTCTCCATTATTTTTTTAAAGATCATTGACAGTGCTTATGCAATCACAGCTCTAATTTTATTCAGGACAATGGCACATTATTTACCTGCTCCTTATGAATTAGATTCTGTTCATTGAATGCTCTGAAAAGAGCACTGAACTTACAATTCATTTTCATTCAAGCACCAACTCTGCCACTTCCTTGCTTTGTGGCAAGTTATTTCCTATCTTTGGGTCTTATATTCCCCAGTTTTAAAATATATTTTGGCTAGATTTTTATTTCCCCAAGTTGGTTTTTAGGTTTTAATTTTTTTTTGATTTATTACTAATTATCCTCTTACTATAGCTTTACTGACCTTGGTATTGATCCCCAATTAGTCATTATATTTTTGTAATTTTGAAGCTCATTGGATTTCCTCCATTTCTTTTATACATGCCTTAAGGGAATACAATTGTTTATTTAAAAGATATGTTTTAATGTACAATATCAGAAGATATAATACTACTGCCTCCTATTGTAATAACTATTTTTAATAAAATTGGTTACTTAAAAGATATGTTTTAATGTACAAAAACAAAAGACATAATAATACTGCCTTCTATTCCAATAGCTTTTTGTTTGTGTAAGATTTGTCAGAAATCTTACATGGTTATGTCTACATCAAGATATGAAATGAGGGAAAGATGGCAGAATAGGCCAGAAAATTCCAAGCTCTCAAGAATTTTCCCCACAAGAATTAAAATAGTATCAAATGCTGAACAAAGTGTGGGTGGAGATAAATAAGAACAGGGGCATAACTGAGATCCTCCTATGACAATCTGAGAAGATCTGAAGAGAAATCCCAGGATGAGTAAACATCTCTAGGCTAGATTCCATTTTAACAGCAAGCAGCAAGCCTCTTAAAAAACAAGTAACAAGCCCTGGGGTTAGTTGGTTTAAGAGACTGCCTTGGCCCCAGCCACTGGAACTTTTCTCTCTGGAATAGTGAGGGGACTTGGACATCTGAGCCTAGGCAGTTCAAGGTAACCTCTGCCAACAGGGAACACCAGAAAGAGCTGTGCTGCAAAGAGCAGTGGGAGAAGGGGCGTGAAGGACCTAACAAATGCCCAGTGAGTGCAGAAGCAGTGGGGCAGAAAGTCCCTGACTGTGGGCACTTACAGGAGGTTGGAGATTTGGCTTTGGTTTCCGGCTAGAGAGAACTAAAGACCTGGGGAAAGAGGCACTATTTCACATACCCCAGGGACAGAGGCGATTACAAATAAGCAATAACCACACACACACACACACACACACACACGCATGCACACAAACACAGACAGAAAAAAGAATCCAATCATAGAAAACTATTATGGGAAAAAGAATGACTGGGGTTTATCTTCAGAGGAGGATACTGAAGTAAAGAAACCACCAAAGAGCAATGTCAAATGGTCACCTGTCCAAAAAGAATTCATAGGAGATCTTTAAAAAGACTTTAAATATCAAATGACCGAGATGGAGGAAAAACTAAAAAGGAAAATAAGAATAATCCAAGAACCGTTACTCTTCGGGGGTTTCTTTACTTCAATATCCTCCTCTGAAGATGAACCCTGGTCATCCCTTTTCTTATAATAGTTTTCTGTGGTTGGATTCTTTCTCCATTTTTCTTTCCGCATTTTTTGTGGCAATAGCTTATTCATAATCGCCTTTATCCCTGGGGTATGGGAAATGGTACCTATTTTCCCAGATCTTTAGTTCTCCCCTCTAGCCTGAAAGCAAAGCCAAATCTCCAACCTCCTGTAGGTGCCCACAGCGAGGGGCATTCTGCCCCACTGATTCTGCACTCACTGGGCATGTGCTGGTTCCTTCCCATCCCCCCTCCCATTGCTCTTTGTAGCACAGCTGGGTCTGGCATTCCTTGTCAGCAGAAGTTACCTTGAACTTCCTAGGCTCATGCATCCAAGTCCTCTCTCTATCCTGGGGGTAAAAGTTCTAGTGCTTGAGGCCTAAGCAGTCTCTCAAACCAACTAACCACAGGGCTTTCTATTTGTTGTTTAAGAGACTGGCTGCTTATTGTTTAAGAGGCTTGCAGCTTGCAGTTAAAATGGAACCTAGCCTGGAGTTGTTTTTACTCTTCACAGAAACTGAACCACATCCTGGAATTTCTCTTTAGATCTTATCAAATTGTCCTAGGAGGACCTCAGCTATGTTCCTGTTCTTATTCATCTCCACCCATACTCTGCCCTGAGATGCTATTTCAACTCTTGTGGGGAAAACCTTGAGAGTTTGGAATTTTCTGATCTATTTCACCATCGTTCCAGAATCCTCTCTCCATTTCTCTTTTATGTGAGATAATTCTCCCTGTTCTTCCTCTCCCTTTTACTTCCCTGCATGCATACCTCTTTCTGACCCCTTAATTTTATTTTTAGCTATCATCACTTTATAGTTATCTCACACCTGTGCTCCTTGTCTTTGTATGCTCCTTCTTTTGACTTTGTTCATTTTATTAACCTCTCATGGGTTTATTAGCTTCCATTCATAAAACTCTATTTTTTAAGGAATTATTTTCTTTAGTGAACTTTTGTATCTCTTTTTACTCTTGTCTTATTTTTATTTTTTAAAAGTTTTTTTTTTTACTTCATTAAATTTTTTTTGTCCTTTTCCCTTGACTTACTCTTCTTTTGAGAGCTTTTCTTCAGTGAATTTTTGTGCCCCTTTTCTTTCCAGTTGAGGAAATTTTTTTCTTTTGAGGTGTTACTTTCAGTATTTTTTTTCTACCAAGCTGTTAATTCCCTTTTCATAATCTTCTTGCATCATTCTCTTTTCCCAAAATTTTCTCTACCACTCTTATTTATTTCCTTAATTGCTACTGGAATTCTTGCTTTCATAGGATTCATTCAGCATATTTCTTTGAGGCTTTGCTTGTGGCTGTTTACACATTATTGCATTTTTCTATGTTTATGACTTGGTCTTCCCTGATGCCACAATAACTTTTTATGATCAGGTTCTTTTTGTTGTTTGATTATTTCCCCTGCCTATTTCTTCACTTTCAACTTAATATCAAAGTTGGGCTCTGCTCACCTGTGGTGGACAAGATACTGCACCAAACTTCAGGCATTTTTGGGCTGCTGTGAAATCTTAGGAGAACTGTGGTTATTGCTTTACTGGCCTGTGCTCTGTTCTTTACCCAGAAGAACCTCTGCTCCTCTGAAGCCATAAGTACTAGTATTCCTTTCTACCCTATAACTGTGATCAAGCCCCCTGACTTTTTGAGTTACACATGCTAGCACTTTTCCTGAGTCTGGAATTGTAACCAAGGTTCCCTTGTGTAATGGAAAGGTAAATTTAAAGATCTTCCCTGCCCCTAGGCTAAAGTGCACCTGGAGCCTGGGGTGGGAGGCTTGTTTTTCAGTTGATACTTTTTGATTGGCCAGTGAGTCCAAAAGGTTGTTACATTCTCTGAGCCAGGAGAAGGCTATATAAGCCCTGATGTGTAGCTTTGTTTTTGGGACTCACTTTGAGAAGTGTTCTGTGATTTGATCTGAATTCT
>NW_027186315.1:6507200-6531151 GCF_028583685.1 Petaurus breviceps papuanus | reverse complement strand
AGCTTGTTAACCCATTTTGAGTTGCTTTCCTTTAACAAAGCAGATCCTAGAACTGTGGTAGCTGCAAACCCTGAGGACACTTGGGGTGCTTGCTGCTACACCTTGTGACCAACTATAAGCATTCATCTCTAATCTAGAACTGTGACAAAGAATTGCTTCTGGGCATTAGAGTTGCCTATTAGCTCCAGTAGCACCCAGTGCCAGTAAAGGGTTCCTTGTAATCTCTTCCTGATTGGTTATCTAACTCTATAATTTTCTCTGGCCTGAGAACCCCAGAAGCTGTTGTTGCAGCTGTCTCTAAGACCCACCACTCATGTTTCTGCTGCACTCTGATCTTCTCCCACTTTGTTGTCATAGACTTTTCCTGTGGACCTTCTAAAAGTTGTCTTTGATTTGAAAAAATATCTCCCTCTCACTTTGGGTTCACCCTGGTGCTCCAAATTTAATGTGAGGAATTATTTTAAAGAATTTTGGACCATAATTTTGGGAGAGTTTATCTAAGTCCTGATCAATGTTCTACCTTGGCTCCATCCTTTTCTATATATTTCTTTCTTTTTTTTAAGCAATTGGGGTTAAGTAACTTGCTCAAGGTTACATAGCCAGTTATTTGGGTGTGGTGCTAAGTATCTGAGCCTGGATTCGATCCCCAGGTCATCCCAACACTGGGGCTGGTGCTCTTATTAGCTGTGCTACCTGGCCACCCCAAGATCTCACTTTCTAAGAGGAGAAACATCACATATGATAAGTTTCAGTTATCATTTAGATGGAAGATTTCATGGTTCTTAAACTAGAACAGGAAAGTAGATGTTAATACATCTTCTTCAATATTAGTACCTCTGAAAATAGGTTTCATTATTTGACAGTGCCAAAGACTTTGATTGTAAGGATTATATTTTATGGATCTTTAATAGTTATGACTATATAATACATACAGGAGTTGTTACCTGGATATTTCTTCACAGGATGTGCTTCCAATAATGATACCTGAGGGTTTGACCTGTTAGCTATTCCCAAGGCTCTTGGATTCTGGTATGGGGTTATTTCCATGGTGGTCAAATCGGTCATGGTAAATTTGATTTACCTGGTACATGTTGTCTTGTGTATCTTTCTCTGGGTCCCCTTCTGTTTTGTCTCACTTCATCTGCCCTATATATTGAAGTTATTGATAGTTGGTGGGGGTGACTGGACCCTTCTTTTCAGGAAATGTTTTGTCCAGAAGTTAGCATTAGGGCTAGTAGAGCTTATCTCTAAGTAAGACCAGTGGTCTGAGGATACTGCCACTATAGGACTCTTGGGCCTGTTAACCTCCTCTGTATAATGGATTTTCCCCTCAATAATGGCCGTGGGTTTTAGGTTTAATGCAGGTCTGGTGGTTTAAAAGGCACTGTTATAGTCAAAGGTCAGGGTCTCATGGTCATGGGCTGACTCCATCAGGGTGTGAGGGGAGATGGTGGCCAAGGTGTCTGTAGTAATTTGAGTTGCTTAGCACATGCTGCCTTCTGTCTCTCCAAAGAATGCCTTGCTCTTCAATGAGACTTGCTTGCCTGTCTTGTGAGTTAATTATCTCATCTTGAATGTCAAATTAATGTGGATAACCATATAATTTTCTGAAGAAGTTCTTAAATCAGTGGAGAAAAATATTTATGTTCTTTTAGAAATTTAAGAAAAATGACCCTTAAATTAGCATCTGTGGGAGAATGATTATTTTCTCATTCAGAGTGAATAGAGATAGGCAATGAATCTGTGAAATTGTAAGTGGAGGAAACAACATGAATGAATGAATTAAAAAAAAGTTGGCTTCTTTTCTGCAACTCTTCCAGGATTATCTTGAACACTGAAAGGTTAAGTGATTTGCCCTGGGTCACGCAGACAGCATGTGTTAGAGATGAAACTTGGACCCCTGTCTTCCAGGTTTTGAGGCTGGAACTCTATCAAGTCCTTTTTTGTTGACAAAGGTTTAGATTTGGTCTTTGCTCTTGACTCTTTCCTATAGAAAATATGCAAATAATACACTGAGAGGCAAAGGAAAGTTGATTTAAAAAGTCCATCTTCAAAAATATAACAAGACATCAACATAACTTACAGGGTCACTGACTATTCATGAAAACAAATATATGACAATGACAGTGATGATTATACTTAGTATTTATGTAGTGCTTTATAGGTTTCAAAATGCTTCACAAACATTATTGTATTTATCTTCAAAACAACCCTGGGAGATAGGTGTTATTATCATCATTTTAAAGTTGAGGAAACAAACCAAAAAAGGTTAAGTGATGTGCCCAGGGACACACAGTAAGAATGTGAATATTGATTTGAATTAGGTCTTCCTGAATCCAGGCCCAGCATTCTATTAATTTGGCCAGTTAGTTTACTATTATAAGAATAATTCATATGGACATAATGCTTTTTACAAAGTATTTTCTTCACATTAACATTGTGAATCAGGCAGTGAACATTATAACTATATTATAACTATATTATTATAACTATATTACAAACAGGTCAACTGAGGATAAGAAAATTTAAATCCTTGCAAATGATCACCAGTGCAATGCTTTACATATGAATTTCTGTCTCCATTTCCAGTGTCCTTTCAATTACAGCCCTCTGCCTCTCCCCAAGTTTTAACAGAAACCATGTGAAGCAAATCAGGAAAAATAAATAAATAACAGTCTGTGGGCCTAAAGGCAATTTAATAAACTCAGCTGTCCTTTTCAATTTTTTATATTAGATTTTCATGGAGATTTCCATGTGTGGGGGAATTTTAAAGCTGTCTACATGATCATAGCAGATTGTGGTATTTGTAGCAAATTATTTTCCCATTTCCTGATTTTTCTTTCTCACTCTTAGTATGGCAAGAAAGTAGGGGATAAACATAAATTTTGTCATCCTTGATAGCTTAATCTCCAAACCACTTCTAACTAACAATAAGGAGACATTGAAGGACAGAGGTAAAGAACATTGAATTTGGAAATCAGGTGACCTGGTCTTGAATCCCAACTCTGATCTTTAATGTCTTAGAGACCTTAGCCAAGTACTTAACCTCAAAGAACCTCAGTTTCCTCATATGTAAAATGAAATTGTTACTTTGATGTTACTTGTCTAATTGCCTTATTAGTTCTTTGATCTCCCTCTCTCCACTTTCATCTTGAGCAGCCAAGAGAACATTAGAATCAGTCCAGGACAACGGAGAAGATAGGAATTATTTTAATGTTGAGTGCCACATGACAGGATCCAAAGGATGTCACCTAACTTCTTCATAAGACCACTAACAGGGTTGGTGGCCTCCATTATCTATAACACCGTGGCACATTGCTGGATATTTTTCCTGATTACATTTTTTTGAGGAAGACACTTGACTCCCTTAAGAAATTGTGTAAGAAGTAACAAGTGAGAGTTTACACAATTGATGTGTAGAGTTTACCCAGGTTAATGCAACTTCTTCAGTGCCTGGTTTAATGACTATTAGTTTTTACAAGTCAATGCTTTGGAGACCTATTAGAGAATTTTCCACAAATAAAAGTATAACTCACTTTGTCAAAATGTATGCCACAGGAATATTTTCCTCTAAGTGTAAAGAATAGAGTGGCATAATTGTGAGGTTATATTGTGTAGGGAGAGAATAAATGTAGCAGATAAAGAAGTGGCATTAGAGTTAGGAAGACCTGACTCATATTCTTCCTCTGACACATATTGACTGTGTGACCTTGGACAAATCATTTATTGTCTCAATATTTTGAGGTGACTCTAAAACTAAGAGTTTCAGGTAAGATGCCATTGGATGAAGGAGTCCCTCAAAAGGTACTCCTAAAAGCAATGCAATCACAGATTCTATCAAAACAAAACAAAAACAAATGTGATATCAAATCAAGATCCATTTCAATCATAGGCTATATTGTGAATGCAATAATGTCAGCAACAGGGAAAGTAGCAGCCACATTATATTTTGCCCACATCTGATTTGATAAGGAGTATTATGTTCAGTTTTAGATGACACAATTTAGGAAGGATATAGATCAATTGGAGAAAATTCTTTGAAGAACATTCAGAATGTTAAAGGATCTTATATGTCACATGAAGATTTCTTTAATTAAGTCAACTGAGAATGCTAAGCAAGGAGAAAAGAAGACTCAGAATGGATAGAATATCTTTCTTTAAGTATAAGAACGTCTAAAACTGTGGAAGAGTTGTTGCAATTATTCTGTTTGACCCCAGGGAGTAGAAACAGGAGTAATGAGTAGAAGATGAATTTTTAGTCTTAACGAAAGGTAAAACCTCTTTAAAATCCTCATTATCCAACAGCATAGAGCTAAATGCCCAAGGGTAGTTTTGTTTTAGGAAAACATGGTTCTGATGTTCTTTTCCTTCTTGTCCTATTCTTTGGTTGATTCCCCTGGATACAACATCATTGCTGGACTCATTGCTAGATGGGCTGCTTAGTTGGACTCCCTAAGATTCTAAGGCCCAGTACACTATAAACTATGGCACCTAGGTCCTTTTTTGAAAATGTAAGAGTGTAATATAAAAATATATAGACTAGTGATTTGGACAGACATTTCTTTTAAAAATAGAAGATTTTATTAAGGGGGGAGAGATAACTAAAAAATAGAATGGCTTTATTAAGAATGGGTAATAATTGACTAATTTTATTTCATTTGTGGTAAAATTAATAGGTCATTCTAGGGAATGTAAAGAGGGTCTACAATTCAAGTAAAGCACTTGATAAAGTCCCTTGTATTAAACAAGAGAGGAGATAATAGAGAGGAGGTAAAGGGAACAATCATTCATTCAATGCCTATGTTCTGGGCACAGGTTCTTAAGATTTATACAAATCTTAAATTTATACATATCTTGTTTGATGGAGAAATGTCAAGTTGGGTTTATAATAGATTCAGTCATTAGACCAATAATGTAGTAAATAGTGATCTGAAGTTATTTTGGAAAGAAATTTCTCATAGAATCGCCCTGGGATATGTATTGGGACAGTTATATTTAATAATTTTATCAATGCCTTTTACAAAGGTATAGGTGACATGTTTGTCAAGTCTACAACTGATGTGAGGTTAAGAGGGTTCAGGCAATATATTGAATTATAGTGAGAATCTAGAAAGATCTTGACAAAATCAAATTATAAACTGAATAGAATAAAATGAAATAAGATTAGAAAGAGTAAACTCATATTTTAATATTTGGTTATTGTCTTTTAAAAAAATCAGTTTCACAAATTGAGGATGGAGAAGACCTCAGGGGACTGAATCACTGGAAGCTGTGGTGACTTCTAGAGTTCTCAATCTACAAATGCCAAAGAAAAAGTCAAAGATCAGTGGTGAAACCCTGTTGGACATAGGTGAGAAAATAGTGTGGTCTGGTCCCTGCCCCAGGAGTGGAGAAGGTGGTGGCAGCTACAGCGGCAATAGCAGCAGCAGCAGCAGCTACTTCTGGAACTCCAGGCCCACGGATGGTAGGGAGACCAAGAGGCTGATCAGAGGCCAATTGCAGGAATCTCTTTGCTAGTGCTGAGGTAGGATTCTCTTGCTTTCCCCTGCTTGGATCTGGTTCTCAGGCTACGAAGGCAGTCCTGGGGTGAGGAGGAACACTGGCATGGCAGAACTTGTGGCAACTGTGGAGAGGGAGTCTTTCTCTCAGTTCTGAAGCAGGTGTCTAGAATTAGCTCTTACAACAGCTGCACAAAACCCCAGAAATTTGGCACACAGCTCTCTGCCCTCTGAATGCAAGGTTCTCCTGTGGCAAAGAGCTCAAAAATCAAGTAATTGACTGGGAAAAATGAGCAAACAGATGAAAATAAATTGGACTATAAAATCTTTATTTGGTGACAAGGAAGATCAAAACAGAACCAGAAGATGACAAAAAATGTCAAAACTCCTGCATCAAAAATCTACAAGAATAATATAAATTGGTTACATACCATGAAGGAGCTGAAAAAGAATTTTGAAAAGCAAGTAAGAGAAATATAGGAAAAATTGGGAAGAGAATTGAGAGTGACCCTGAAAAATCATGAGAAAAGAGTTAAAACCATGCTAAAGGAGACACCCCCCCCCAAATACTGAAGAAAATAATACTTTAAAAATAGAGTAATCCAAATGCCAAAAGAGGTCCAAAAACCCAATGAGGAGAAATGTCTTAAAAACCAGAATTAGACAAATGGAAGAGGTCTAAAAGCTCACTGAAGAAAATAATTCATTTTAAATTAGAATGGAGCAAATAGAAGCTAATGACTTTATGAAAAATGAAGAAATTATAAAACAAACCCAAAAGAATGAAACAATAGAAGATAATGTAAAATATCTCATTGGAAAAACAACTCATCTGGAAAACAGAAAGTGGAGAGATAATTTTAAAGTTATTCGATTACCTAAAAGCCGTGGTCAAAAAAAGAGCCTAGACATCATCTTATAAGAAATCATCAAGGAAATATGCCCTGATATTCTAGAACCAGAGGGCAAAAGAGAAACTAAAAGAATCCACCCACTGCCTTTTGAAAAAGATCACCAAAAGAAAACTGCTAGGAATATTATAGCCAAATTCCAGAGTGCCCAGGTTAAGGAGAAAATATTACAAGTTATCAGGAAGAAACAATTTGAATATTATGGAAACACAATCAGGATAACACAGGGATCTGGCAGCTTCTACATTAAGGGATCAAAGGGTTTAGAATATTGGGGCAGCTAGGTGACGCAGTGAGTAAAGCGCTGGCCCCAGAGTCAGGAGGATCTGAGTTCGGTTCCACACAAACACACAAAAATAGCCGTGTAACCTTGGGCAAGTTACTTAACCCCAATTGCCATCCAAAAGGCAAAAAAAGGGGTTTAGAATATGATATTCTAGAGGTCAAAGAGCTAGGATTAAAACAAAGAATCATGTACCCAGGAAACTGGGTATAATGTTTCAGGGTAAAATACTGTCATTCAATGAAATAGAGGACTTTCATGAATTCTTGATGAAAAAACCAGAGTTGAATAGAATAGAAAATTTGACTTTCATATACAAGATGCAAGAGAAGCATGAGAACGTAAGCAAGGAAAATAAATCATAAGGAACTTATTAAAATTGAATTATTTACAGTCCTACATGGTAAAATGATCATTGCAACTCATGAGACTTTTCTCAGTATGAGGATAGTTGATGAGAATATATGTATATGTATATGTGTGTATACATACACACACACACACATATATCTATGTTTATATGGGAGTGTATATGTCTGTATAAATACATATGTGAGATTGTGTATATATGTGTACAGGCATACATAGACAGAAGGCACAGGATCAGTTGAATAGGAAGGGATAATATCTAAAAAATAAAATTAAGAGGTGAAAGAGGAATATAATGATAGAAGATAGGGAGAGATAGAACAAGGTAAATTACTCTATATAAAAGAGGCAAGAGAAAAGTGTTACACTGGAGTGGAAGAAAAAGAAGGCAAAAGGGAATTGGTCAACCTTACTCTCATTGAATTTGACTTAAGGAAGGAATAACATACACTAAATTGGATATCTTACCCTACAGGAAAGTAGGGGGGAAGGGGATAAGAAGGGGTATGATAGAAGGGAAGGAAAACTGGGGAGGAGGGTAGTTAGAAGTGCACACTTTTGAAAACAGACAGGGTCAACGTGGAAAATAGAATAAGTGGGGGGCAGGATAGGATGGAGGGAAATACAGTCATTCTTAAACAATATATCTCTATGGAAATGTTTTGCATAACCACACATATATAACCTATATTAAATTGCTTTTCTTCCCAGTGGGGGGAGTGATGAGGGAATAAAGGGAAGAATCTGGAAATCGAATCCTTAAAATAAAATGTTAAGCAATATATGATTATTATTATTATTATTAATTATTATTACATGCAACTGGGAAATAATATATACAGGCACTAGGGTACAGAAATCCATCTTGCCCTACTAGAAAGTCAGAAGGGAGATGGGGGAGGATATAAGAGAGAGCACAATGGGAGAAGGGGTATTCAGTACAATTGTTATTTTGGGGTTGAGGTAGGGGAAAGATGGGGAGAAAATTTGTAACTCAAAATCTTGTGGAAATGAATGTTGAAAACTAAAAATACACAAATTAAACAAAAAATTGAAGCTGAGTCCCAGAAAAAAGCAAACAATACAACCAAAATCATGTATCTATTAAGTGGCAGAGTTAGTTCTAGAGGGAGAAAATTCATTCTGGCATATTTTTTTTTCTTTAAAAATATTAGAAGTATGTGACAGAGCCAAGATTGCAGAGTAGAAACAGGACTTCCACATGACTCCCACTTCCACCTCCTACAATTCATGTAAAACATGAGTCTAATAAAATTTTGGAGCTACAGAACCCACAAGGTGACAAAGAGAAGCTAATCTCCCTCTGAAGACAACCCAGCAGGCTGCCAGGAAGGGGCCAGCACAATGCTTTGGGAGCTGAGCCCAGCCCCACATGAACTGGAGGTTTTAGCCTCAGGGTGTCCACAACCAGCCACCAGCTAGAGGTTCTTCAGATGACCAGCAGCTGTGGCAGTTTCCAAAATTGTAACCCATAGATGCTAAGGACAAAGTGACACAGAAGTGCAGTGTAGAATTTGGGAACAGGGAATCTGGCAGGATGGTCTGGCCTTTGTCCCCTAGAGGGAGAAATGGCTGAGGTGTGGTGGCCATGCAGATGCTGTCACATGGCTGCTTCAGAGCTGTTGGCCTGCAGATTGTAGGGGGACCAAACAACAATTCAGAGGGGTAATTGCTCTTGCTTTAATCTGCTTGGATCTGGATAGTGGTCTTCGGGTAGAGGTTGCCGGGAGTGTGACCAGTTTGAGAGAGTTTGTGGAGGTTTCAGAGAGGGCAGCCAACTAATTGCTCCAACATCTGTCAAAAGCGCAGTGATTGGGACAAAGCTCCCCTATCTGGTACCAGAATTCTATTGTGGCAAAAAGCTCAAAAGTCAAGTAATGGAGTGGCAATATGAGCAAGCAAAGGAAGCAAAGCAAGTACAGCAATACAACTTTGCACTCCTATTTTGGGAACAAAAAGCATCAACGCATGGAAAAGGAAGAAAACAGCAAAGTCAGAACTCCTGCACCAAAAATTATCAAGAAAAATATGAACTAGACACAGGCCTTAGAAGAACTTTAAAAGGATTTTGAAACCCCCCCCCCCCAAATGGAGGAAAAATTGGGGGGAGAAATGAGAATGATGAAAGAAAATTAAGGAATGAGAGTCAACAACCTGATGAAGAAAATAACACCTTAAAAATAGAATAATTCAAAGGGCAAAAGAGGCTCAAAAAGCCAATGATGAGAAGAATGCCTTAAAAAGCCAATTTTGCCAGATGGAAAAAGAATCTCAAAAGCTCACTGAAGAGAATCATCATTCCTTCAGAATTTGTTTGGAACAAATGTAAGCTAGTGACTTTATGAGAAATCAAGATACTATTAAACAGATCCAAACAAATGGAAAAAAAAGAAGGCAATGAGAAATGTCTCATGGGAAAAACCACTGACCTAGAAAATAGATCCAGGAGAGAAAATTTAAAAATTATTGGACTACCTGAAAGCCATGATTAAAAAAGAACCTAGAAATCATCCTACAAGGAATTCTCCAGGAAAATTTCCCTGATATTTTAGAAATATGGGGCAAAATAGAGGTTGAAAGAATCTACCAATCATCTCCTGAAAAAGATCCCCAAAAGAAAATTCCAAGGAAGATTATGGCTAGGTTCAGGAATTCCTAGATCAAGGAGAAAATATTACAAGCAGCCAGGAAGAAACAATTTGAATATTGTGGAAACACAATCAGGATAACCCAGGATCTACACTGAGGTATCAAAGGGCTTGGAATGTGATATTCTGGAGGTCAAAAGAGCTGGGATTAAAACCAAGATCTCATACCCAGCAAAAATGAGTATCATGATTCAGAGGAAAATATGGTCATGAAATAGAGGACTTTCAAGCATTCTTGATGAAAAAAACAGAGTTGAATAGAAAATATGACATTCAGATACAAGAATCAAGAGAAGCATGAGAAGGCAAACAGGAAAAAGAAAAAAAAAAGGAACTTATCGAAGTGGAACTATTTACATTCCTACCTGGAAAAAACATTAATTGTAACTTATGAAACTTTTCTCGGTTTGAGAATAGTTGAAGGGAATATATATAATGTATATATGAATACATACATATATGTCTATATAAAAGGGTATATGGGCATATTAATACATATGGGAATGTGTGTATATTTTTAAAGGTATACATACACAGAGCATATAGAACCAATTTAATAGAAAGGGATGATACTTAAAAGGTGAAATTGAAAGGGGAGAGGGGAATATAATGAGAGGAGATGGGGAGAGACAGAATGTGTTAAATTATCCCATATAGCAGAGGCAAGGGAAAACTGTCACAATGGAGGGGAAGAAAAGGAAGGTAAAAGGGAATGAGTCAACCTTATTATCATTGAATTTGACTTAGGGAGGAAATGACATACACTCTAAATAAGGTATCTCACCATACAGGAGAGTATGAAGGAAGGGGATGAGAGGGGGGTGATGGAAGGGAGCACAGGCTGGTGGGGAGTGAAGTTGGAAGCACAGACTTTTGAAAAAAGACAGGATCAAAGTAGAGAATAGAACAATTGGGCGTGGAATTGGGTGGAGGGAAATATAGTCAGTCTTTCACAATATATCTACTATGGAAATGATTTGCATAGCTTCACATGTACACCCTGTATTGAATTGCTTATTTTCCCAGTAAGGGTAGGTGATAGTGAAAGAAGGGATAGAATCTAGAATTCAAAGTTTTAAAGTCAAATATTTAAAATATATTATTATTATTATTATTATTATTATTATTATTATTATTATTATTATTATTATTTTACTTGTAACTGTGAAATAAGATATACAAGCATTGGTATATAAAGTTCCACCTGTCATACTGGTAAGTCAGAGAGGGGATGGGGGAAGATAGGGAGAAGAGCCCAGTCCCAAGTGAGTCACTGGTTTTAGCCACATGGTGCCCTGACCAGCCAGTGTTAGAGGGTGTCTGAGAGAGAGAATCACCAGCAGCTGTGGCAATTTCAGAACTGTCAACACATAGATGCCAAAGACTAAGTGAGCAGTCAGTGTAGACTTTGGTTACAGGGAATCCTGGATTGTGGTCTGGCTTCTGCCAACAAGAAGGGAGAAGTGGTTGATGCATGGTGGCCATGGTTGTGTGGCTGTTTCAGATTTCCTGGCCAACAGATGGTAGGGGGACCAAGCAACTATTCAGAGGTATAATTGCTGTTGCTTTAACATAATTGGATCTGGATTGCTGTCTAGGGTGGAGGTCCTGGGCATGTGGAGGCTTCAGAGATGGCAACCAACTAATAGCTCTGGCAGCTGAGAAAACCCCAGCAATTTGGGACAAAGTTCCACTCTCTTGAAGTAGAGTTCTACTGTGGCAAAAAGTTCAAAAATCAAGTAATGAAGTGGCAATATGAGTAAGCAAAGGAATCAAAGCAAGCCTAGAAATCCAACATTGGATTCCTTTTTTCGAGACAAAAAGGGTCAAAGTATGGAACAGGAGGAAGACAATGAATTCAGAACTCCTGCACCAAAAGCTTCCAAGAAAAATATGAACTGGTTATAGGCCATAGAGGAACTTAAAAAGGATTTTGAAAACCAAATAAGAGAAGTGGAGGAAAAATTGGGAAGAGAAATGAGAAAGATGCAAGAAAATCATGAAAAGAGAGTCAACAATCTGACTGAAGAAAATATCACCTTAAAAAATAAACTAACTCAAATGGCAAAAGAGACTCAAAAAGCCAATAAGAAGAATGCCTTAAAAAGCCAAATTTACCAGACGGAAAAAGAATCTCAAAAGCTCACTGAAGAGAATAATTCCTTCAGAATAATTTTGGAGTAAATGGAAGCTAGTGACTTTATGAGAAATCAAGATACTATTAAAGAGATCGAAAAGAAAGAAAAAATAGAAGGCAATATGAAATATCTCAAATGGAAAAACCACTGACCTGGAAAATATATCCAGGAGAGATAATTTAAAAATTATTAGACCACCTGAAAGCCATAATCAAAAAAAGGACTCAGAAGGGAGGGTGGAGCCATAATGGCAGAACATAAGCAGTAACTTTTCTAAGCTCCTCCATGAATCCTATCACTAAAATTTAAAAAGTGGATCTGAATGGATTTTGGAGTATCAGAATCCACTGGGAGACAGAATGTGGCAGAATCCAGCCCAGAAAAGTACCCACATGGGTCGCAGCAGGGGGAGCACAAAGCACATCGGGGATGCACCAGCCCAGACTATAGAGGGGACTACACAAGAAGGAGAAAGAGCCCAGCCAACAGACTCACCCACCCCAAGGGTGATTCACAGCCTTCTCACCAGTGTCTCACCATGGGACAGGAGGATCCATCAGAACTCTGTAAGAGAAAGCTCAGGGCCCACAGCAGAGACAGTAGCTTCTCCTGGGGCTATCAGCCCACAGCCTGGAAGTTTAAAAATCACCTGCCTGATTTTCCAGTGGTCAGGATGGCAAAATAAACTCTGGCTACTCTGATTCCCCCTTCCTGACCAAGAAAACCCAGAGATAAATGTCCCACCCAGAGTAAAATTCTGAAATAGAAGAAATAGCCTCAGGCTTAGCAGTCACAGAGAAAGAGTGTGACTGAGGCAGTAAGGAGTCAGAATAGAAGAGCAGGAGGGATCCCCATAACCCCCTTCTCACCTGAACAGCAAAAGCCTTCCTGAATTGCAGGCCAGGGGCGTAGAGGCAGAAATCTGAAGTGCCCAGCCCCCACATATTACTCTGTGAGCCTCAGGGTAACTCAAGGGAAACACTGAGAGTCCTGGCCTTGGCCTCAATCTAGACACCCAGAGGCTAAAGCACAGAAAACCAACAACCAGGCACCTAGCTCCTAGCCTGAGAAGCTTGGGTCAGTGCCCTCTGTAGCCCAGGAGCACAAATATACTTTAAAGGACAGGAAATAGGCAATCACAATGGGCTGGAAGCAACTTGCAAAGGTAAGATCAAAGACAATACAATCCTATTATTCTGAATTAGAAGAATCACTTTCATGAGACACCATGGACTCTGTGTCCACACCTGACATCACAGATGGAAATATGAACTGGTTTCAAGCCCAAAAAACATTCTTGGAGGAGCTCAAGAAAGATTTTAAAAGCCAAATTAGGGAGGTAGAAGATAAATTTAAATCTACAGTGACCAAATTGGAAAAAAATGTCACTGAAGAAAACAAATCCTTAAAAAGTTAAATTTGTGAAATAATTGGAGAAAATACCTCCCTAAAAAAAGGCCTTCAAAAACTAACCAAGGGTGGCTAGGTGGTGCAGGGAGTAAATTGCCAGCCCCAGAGTCAGGAGGACCTGAGATCGTTCCTGGCTTCAGACACTTAACACGCCGCTCCCCCCCCCCAAAAAAAAAACTACCTGTGTAAACTTGGGCAAGTTGCTTAACCCCAATTGCCCTCCAAAAAGGCAAGAAAAAAAAACTAACCAAAGAAAATAAATCCGTAAAATTAGAATCAGTTAAATCAAAGCTCAGGACTCTATGATACACCAAGAGTCAATCAAACAAAATATGGAGATTGAAAAATTGAAAAAAAAAGTGTAAAATATCTCACTAGAAAAACAACTGACCTGCAGAACAGATCCAAGAGAGATAACTTAAGAATTATCAGTCTACCAGAAAGCCGTGAAAAAAAAAAAAGCAGTCTGGACAACATCCTCCATGAGATTGTCAAAGAAAACTTTACTGAAGTCCTAGAATCAGAAGGTAAAATAGTTATCAAAAGAAGTCGCTGGTCTCCTCCTGAAAGAGATCCCCAATTCAAAACTTCAAGAAATATAGTAGCCAAATTCTAGAATTAAAAGATTAAGCAGAAAATATTGCAAGCTGCCAAAAAGAAACAATTCAAATATCATGGAACTACAGTCAGGATTACACAGGACCTAGCAGCTTCTACAATAAAAGATCAGAGGGATTGGCATTTGCTATTTCCTAAGGCAAAAGAGCTAGGACTGCAACCCAGGATTAACTACCCAGCAAAATTGAGCATAATCTTTCAGGCAAGGAGATGGTCATTTAATGAAATAAGGGATTTCCAGACTTTCCTGATGAAAAAGCCAGAGCTCAATGGAAAATTTGATCTCAAATTACAAGACTCAAGAAAGACATAAAAAAGGTAAACAAGGAAAACACGCACTCACACATACACACATGCACACATGCACACTCATGTACACATGCACCTAACTTAGGATGCAATAAAAGCAAATGGTTTACATCCTCTATGAGAAGCTGATAACTGACAATATTGAAATGTATATGATTATCATGACCTCTAAAATGGATATACATAGATAGAGGCTGTGGGTATAAATGAACTAATCTCATGATTAAAAAAAAAACTTATTAAGGGGTTCAAAGGGACTGTAATAGGATAAAAGGAAAGTATGAGACAGAAAAAGGTAAATTATGCCATACAAAGATGCATAAAAATACACTACAGTAGAGGGGAAGGAAAGAGAGAGAGGAACATCATTTGAACATTATTCTCACTGGTTCTGGTTCAAAGAGGGATCAACATAATTAGTTAAGTTGAAGATTCTAACATGAAAAGACACAAACACTCAGTTAATGGAGGGAAAGTAGGGAGGGAGAGGAGAACTATATGAAATTTACTCTTGTTGGTTTGTGGTCAAAGGGGGTATGACATACTCTGATAATTATAAAAATCTATTGTGTCCTATAGGCAGTAGGAGGGTAAGGGTGATTACAAGGGGGGAATTAAAAGGGAGGGAAATAGCAGTAAGAGGAGAGCATAGGTAAAGAAGGGAAGGTTATGGGGAGGGAACACTGTGAGAGGTGGAGGTAAAAAGGAAAACCCTTAAGGAGGGGAAGGAAGAAGGAAGAAACAAAAACATAAGCAGGGGAGGAAATATGGTGGAGGGAAAGAGACAGAAAATAATCATTATTGTGAATATGAATGGGATGAACTCTCCCATAAAACAGAGGTGGGTAGCAGAATGGATTAAAAACCATAATCCTACAATATGCTGTCTACAAGAAACACATTTGAAACAAAGGGATACCCACTGGGTAAAGGTTAAAGGCTGGAGCTAAAGTAAAACAAAACAAAACAAAAAAAAAAAAACAGGTGTAGCAATCCTTATTTCAGATAAAGCAAAAGCAAAAATAGATCGAATTAAAAGAGATAAAGAAGGAAACAATATCCTGCTAAAAGGCACCATCCAGAATGAAGCAATATCATTACTTAACGTGTATGCACCAAGTGGTATAGCAACCAAATTCCTAGAGGGGAAGTTAAGGGAATTATAGGAAGAAATAGATAGCAAAACTATACAAGTGGGGCACCTTAATCTCCCCCTCTCTGAACTTGATAAATCTAACTTCAAAATAAACAAGAGGGAAGTGAAGGAGGTGAATAGGATTTTAGAGAGGATAGACATGATAGATCTCTGGAGAAAACTGAAAGGTGATAAAAAGGAATACAACTTCTTCTCAGCGTTTCATGGCCCATACTCAAAAATCAACCATGTACTAGGGCATAAAAACCTAACAATTCAGTGCAGAAATGCAGAAATATTAAATACATCTTTCTCAGATCATGATGTAATAAAATTCATATGCAATAAAGTGCCATCAAAAGATAAACTAAAGACTAATTGGAAATTACACAATTTAATCCTATCTATCTATTTATTGAATCTATCACAGTTAATCATTGCACAATGTTGCTCTTGGCATGTAAAATGTTTTCCTGGTCCTGCTCATTTCATTCACCATCAATTAAGGTAAAGCTTTGTGGGTTTTTTGCTGAAACCCTTCTGCTTTAGGATGGAGCCAAGATGGTAGAGTAAGAGCAGGGATTTGCTTGAGATCTCACCCCAATTCCTACAAATACCTGTAAAAATAACTCTAAACAAAACTGAAAGATGCAGAACCCACAAAATGACAGAGTGAAGTAAGTTTGCAGCCCAGGACCACCTGGAAAGTCAACTATTGCATTGGCCTTGGAACAGTGCACAGTCTAACATGGGCCACATCAGGACAGACAAAGCCTCACATGACTGACTAACTGGCAGTTATGGCAGTTTCCATCATCGTCAACCCACAAAAGAAAGACAGCATAGAAGGTCTGTGGGAAATCTCTGTAGGACTTGGGTGAAAGAGACGTGTGGTGTAACAGTTGTCTGGCCCCAGACCTGGGGTGACAGAGGTGGCAGTGGTAGCAGCAGCAGCAGAAGCAGCAGCAGCAGCTACTTTCTGAAGTTCTGGGCCCACAGACAGTGGGATATTGAATGACTGATACACAACCTCTGACGTTTGGGATAGTACACCCACCTTCACCCTCAACTCTACTGGAAGAAGAGTGCTACCTTGAAAAAAAGTTAGAAAGTCAAGTATTTGGTAGGTAAGATAAGCAAACAGTGTAGAAAGCCTCAAACTACATGATGACAAAGTAGATCAAAACATACAACCAGAAGAAGACAACAAAGTAAAAGCTCCTGCTTCAAAAGCCTCCAATAAAAATATGAATTGATTGCAGGCTATGGAAGAGTTCACAAAGGATTTTGAAAATCAAGTAAGTGAAATAGAGGAAAAATTGGGAAGAGAAATGAGAGTGATGTAAGAAAATCATGAAAAATGAGTCAACAGCTTACTAAAGGAGACCCCAAAATACTGAAGAAAATAATACCTTAAAAATACACTAACCCAAATGGCAAAAGAGGTCCAAAAAGCTAATGAGGAGAAGAATGCCTTAAAAAGCAGAATTGGCCAAATATAAGAGTAGGTCCAAAAGCTCACTGAAGAAAATGATTCCTTCAAAATTTAAATGGAGCAAATGGGACCTAATGTCTTTATGAGAAATCAAGAAATTATAAAACAGAACAAAAAAGATGAAAAAAAGAAGACAATATGAAATATCTCATTGGAAAAACCACTGACCTGGAAAATAGATCCAGGAGAGATAATTTAAAAATCAGTGGACCACCTGAAAGTCATGATCAGAAAAAGAGCTTAGACATCATCTTTCAATAAATTATCAAGGAAAACTGCCCTGATATTCTAGAACCAGAAGGTAAAATAGAAATGGAAAGATTTTACATATTGACCCTTGAAAAGGTTACCAAAAAGAAAACTCTTAGGGATATTGTAGTCAAATTTCTGAATAGAGAAATTAAGAAAATGAAGAAAATATTGTAAGCAGCCAGAAAGAAAAAAAATAATATTGTGGAAATATAAAAAGCATAATACAACATTTATCAGCTTCTACATTAAAGGCTCAAAGCCCATGGAATATGATATTCTAGAGGTCAAAGGAGCTAGGTTTAAAACCAAAAATTGCCTACCCAGAAAACTGAGTATAATATTTAGGGGGCGAGGGGATGATCATTCAATGAAATAGAGAACTTTCAAGCATTATTGATGAAAAGACCAGAGCTGAATAGAACATTTGAGTTTCAAATACAAGAATCAAGAGAAAAATGAAAGGTAAACAGGAAAGAGAAATCACAAGGAACTTACTAAAGTTGAGTGCTTTACATTCCTACATGGAAAGAAGATATTTGTAACTCATGAGACCTTATCATTATTAACATAGTTGGAGGAAATATATAAGTGCATACACACTTATACATTTGTGTATATATATATATGCATGTATGTATTTACATATATGTGTATTATGTGCCTGTGTGTGTGTAGGTAAATAGATAGATGGCACAGGATGAAATGAATATGAAGGGATGATATCTAAAAAATAATAAGTGGATAGAGAGGAATATTGGGAAGAGAATGGAAACCATAGAATGGGTTAAATTATCTCACATAAAAGAGGCTAGATAAAGCTTTTACAATGGAGAAGAGGGGGAAGATGAGAGGGAATGAGTGAACCTTACTTACTCTCATTGGATTTGACTTAATGATAGAATAACAGACACACTCAATTGACTATCTTACCCTACAGGAAAATAATGTGGGAGAGGATGGCAGGGTGAAAGAAGAGAGGTCAGATTGGGGGAGGGAGTAGTCAGAAGCAAACATTTTTTAAAAAGGGATATGGTAAAGGGAGAAAATAGAATAAGTGAGGGCAGGATAGGATGGAGGGAAAAATAGTTAGTCTTTTTGACATGACTATCATGGAAGTGTTTTGCATAACTATGCATGAATAACCTATATTGAATTGCTTGTCTTCTCAATGAGGGTGGGTGGGGAGGGAAGAAAGGAGATAATTTGGAACTCAATCTTTTAAAAACATGGGTAAAAAGTGTTTTTTTTTTTCACATACAACTGGAAAATAAGATACACAGGCAATGCGGTTCAGATATCTATCTTGCCCTACAAGAAAGTAGGGGGAAGTGGATTAGGAGAGGGTTGTAGAAAGGAAGGTAGACTGGGGGAAGGGATAATTAGAATGAATACCATCCTGGGGTGGCCTGGGGAGGGGAGATATAGGGAGAAAATTTTCAACTCAAAGTTTTGTGGAAATGAATATTGAAACCTAAAATTTAATTAATTAATTAAAAATAATTCACTAAATCTACCTGCTCATCTTTTCTCATAGAACAATAGTATATCATTACATTCATTTGCCATAATTTGTTCAATCATTCATTCCCCAACTGATAGACATCCCCTCAATTTCCAATCCTTTGCCACAAAAAAAGAACTGCTATTTTTTGGACATATGAGTCTTTTTCCCTTTTTTATGATCTCTTTGGGATATAGACTTAGCAATGGTATTGTTGGATCAAAGGGTAGGTACAGTTTCATAGTCCTTTGGCATTTCCAAAATACTCTCCAGACTGGTTGGATCAGTTGGTTCAGCAACAATGCATTAGTATTCCAATTTTTCTACATCTCAAACATTTTTCATTTTCTTGTTTTGTAATATTACCAATTTGATAGTTGTGCTGGTACCTCAGAATTGATTTAAATTACATTTCACTAATCAATAGCATTTGAGACAATTTTTATCTGCCTATAGATGGGTTTTATGTCTTTATCTGAAAACATCCTGTTCATATCCTTTGACCATTTATCAATTGGGGAATGACTTGTATTCTACTAAATTTGATTTCATTCTCTACATATTTTTGAAAGGAGGCCTTTATCAGAGACCCTGGCTGTAAAAATTGTTTCCCGGAATTCTGATTCCCTTCTTTGTCAAGTTTCTCAGCTTACTCTTTTCTTGGTAGACCAACTATGACCTCATGCCTAAAAAATACTTTTCTTGGATTTAGGCTTCCTTCTCAGTCTACCCTGTATCTGTGACCCAGAAATAGGTACTGAGAGACAAAGCACAAAGTTGACAGCTATCTCCATCACAGTGTTATGATATGTATCTCGAGGTATCTTTAACAAAATTCTGGGACCTCTTCTTTTCCTAGTGCACATCCTCTCTTTGGGTACTAGTATATTCTGCACACCATGTTAACCTGCCCAGCACTATCTCCATTGTCCACAAACATCACAGTCTCTCTTTCTATGCTCAGCTGAGCCGGACAAATGACTCACTGTGACTTTTTGCTGTATTCGCCTATCTGAATTTCAATCTGGCACATTTCCTAGGTTTGTTCAAAGGAGTTTGGTGGATGGGAGCTCAGCTGTACTGCTTCCTACTACTTAACTATCTTGATTTCAACTCCTCACTATGCATTACTCAATTGCTCTTTGGGTCCTCACAATTTTTATTTTTTCTCGTCTTTTCTTTTAGCTATTTATGAAATATACTTGTTAAGCACGAAAATCAAGGGCTAAACTAAACATCCAATGTTTAGTGGAGGCCTGAAAACTTGATAGGAAGAATAATGATGTATGGTAATAGTTACATATTATTTTTCTTAGTGATTGTGGATGAGAACCTTCAGTCTCCTTTTAACCTTTCTTCTTTCTCTGACCAAACTCTCCAACACAATTTCCCCATTACCATTCAGGAATGTCCTCTACCCTCAATAATATTCTTTCACCCCAGAGATTATCCTTTTGCTTTTCTTCCAGGATTCTCAGAGGTACAAATGTCAGTCTCCCTGCATTTCTGCACTTCTTTTTTTTTGTATGTGAGGTGCTGGGAGCCTTAAACCCCTGTTTGGAGTGACCTGTGGGATCTTAGACCATAGTGGATTGTTAGCAGTTCCTCTGCCTTAAGCTGAACATAACTACCTATGACACCTATTCAAATAACAATTCTAACATTTGAGCATATTTTTCAAATGCAGAGTGAGAAATGTGTCTGACATAGCTGGGTCTTGTTTTATTTAACACTGGTTTCTGAGAACAATAAAATCACTGAATCCTTAAATCCTAGAGCTAGAAGAGACCCTTAGGAGTCATCAAGTCTAAGGCTTTTTTGCCAGTAGACATTAAGAACATCTAAGAAAAGTGGTTAAAGTTCTTATTCTTACAGGTTGCAGAAGACAGAGTTTCCACAGAATACCTTGGTTAACACATTCCTTCCCCAAACATCAACATACAAAGACATTAAAATTTCTGTCTTTGACCCCAAATCCTCTTTTCTTTACAAAGACTAAATAAATTATCACTTCCAATGTGAAACACTTACTTCTTAACCAATGAACAAGTTATTCTCATATTTCACTGACTTTTCTTATTACATGAAAAAAAAAGTTGCACCAGGTAGGTACAAAATTGAATAATATTAGGCTAACAGGGTCTTCAAAATCATCCTGGGCAATTTTATATATTAGAAAAAAAATTATCTTAATATAGTTTTATAAGAAAAATGAGGTAGACAGAGGTTAAATCATGTGTTTATATATGTTTAGAGTAATGCCATCAAATAGACAGCATATTATTCTCCTGTTTTGTAGTATAGAAAACTGAATCTCAGAGGTATTACATGATTGACTCCAAGTCAAATGACCAGATCTAGGATATGAAGTTAGATATTCCAATTCTAAGTAAAATATTAAAAATGTGATTTCTAAATTCTTTTCTAAGTCAGATATTAATTAACCAGGAGAGAAAAAAAAAGCTATAATGATTTTGCATTAATTGAGAGAAGTATTATTTGAAAATCCCACTATTTTTTATTTCCCATGCATTCTCTCCTCAAAAACAAAGAAGTGAAATAAGTCATCCAGTATTTGAGAACTACCATAGCAACCTCGGTTTCTCCATGGTGATTTGGATTTCAATAGGGATAAGAATTGCATCTGTTGGGGCTGCCAGGTGGCTCAGCGAGTAAGAGCACTGGCTCCAATGTTGGGATGACCTGGGGATCAAATCCGGGCTCCGATACTCAGCACCACACCCAGAAATAACTGGCTGTGTAACCTTGATCAAGTTACTTAACCCTGATTGCTTAAAAAAAAAAGAATTGCATCTGGTATTTCCCAGTATAGGGAATTTTTGTTGAGAAAATTTTCTTTGACAACACAAGCCAGCAAGTCTTCTGTCATTTATAATCTCAGAGAATTACCTAGGACACTGAGAAGCTAAAAGATTTGTTTAGCATCACACAGTCAGTATGTACTAGAAGTAGCATTGGAACCCAGATCTTCATGACTCAAAGGCATAACATATTCTCACTTAGGCCACTTTCCCTCTGGACACTAATTTTAGCAATTAATGTGATTTTTCCCCAGTCTGAAAAATACCATTTAAATATAAATCAGTTTTAATAATTATACACTTCAAATACAAGAACAACAGTAATAGAATGCTCAATAATATATCAAAATCTATTTAATCCCCTATATTATTTCAGATAACTTTCACAGATAACTCATTTTGCAAATTTATGAGAAAACTCTAGATGCAAGTCTTGGATTAAAAAAATAACTCTTCATATATAGCATACATCAAATTAAAATACAGACAGAAATAAATTCAGTGGGAAAAGTGAAAATGTTAATGAAACTCATTGTTAACCTAGAGTTTTTCATTCTTTGTGTTCTGTTCTAGTCTCTTGATTTGCATTCTTTGAAATGTTGCTGCTGCAAAATCTGGAAATAAATTAAACAAATTACAGTTTCTATAGGTTGATTTTTTTGTCTCTTTCCTCCATAAGAAAGATCAAGGCAGTCATGGAAGGATCTAGTGCTGAGTGGCAGCTTTTGGCACAATAACTCTCTAGTGTGGAATACAGCCTAGAGGGAAAGTGAATGCTTTAGGATGTATTTATATTGACAAAGGAGTCATTCTTTGGACTGTAGGAGAAGGAATCTGCCACGATCCACATAACAAATTACTACTGTCTGACCCCATTGGAACAGGCATCCAGTAAAGTACATCCAGTAAAGTTGATGTAGTATCAAATCCATTTACCACAACAACTCTCCCTTTCGGGCCACAATTATACTTTCCCTTATTTCCTACAGGGCTAAAATGCAGCTAAAAAAATCTTTATCTTCTGATTCTGGTGGCTCTTTGAGTATGAAATGGAGAGTAAAAGCCAGAAAGGGAGGGTGTGTTCCTCTAGAGAATGGCATGGTAACCTATAGAGAGACAACACTGCCAAGTGAGAAAAAGAACTCATACAAAATGAAAACAAATATGTTGTTTGTTTTGCAAAGCATTCAGCCAGCAGCTTGCATATTACTAAGAGGTTAACTCATCTTCTGCTGCTTAGTATTCTGGTCTATCCTTCCTACCTTGTATAGCTAAGCAAACAGTCACTGACTACTCTCCCCCTTGAACTTCCTTACCCCAGATAAAGTGTACATTTTGTTCAGAACACACACAGAATACCTTGTTTAAGAATATGAAGACAAAAAATATAGTTTATTTTAGAATCCTCTGTTCCTTTGCTTAGAGATAACTAAGTTCTTAAAGCACCAAGTGTTTTGCTTTGAATGTTATTAGGCCATGCACAGCCACTGGGTTTCTCAGTGAACATTCATTTTGATTTAAAGGATTTGTTAAATGAATACTATTTCCCTATGATGGAGCAGTGGCTTTTGAAATTATTTCTCAGATAATTCCATAGGTAAGTTTTCTCCAGTAGTGAAAAGATCTCTATTCATAATCATTCTAAATTGTTTTCTTTCATATAGTATAAACAACATCCATTCAAAAGGAAAAAAAGCAATAAAATAGCTCCATCAATATTGAAAAGGAAGATGGATAGATGCTGTTTTTAAAATTCCTGATATTGTTGCTGAGCCAGCAGACAAATTAATTTAGAAAACAGTAAAGTAATTTTGATATTTTTTCTGATGGCCAATAAACTATTGAATATTACTCAATAGAAGACAGCTTAAAAGCTAAGTTCTTTAATTGTTGTTCTTAATATACCCTTTACTTTTTTATTGCTGAATTCAGTGAGGAGAAAAAAATGGCCTGTCATTTTCATTTCTCTTATGTGAATTCCATTCTTTCATACACAGGCATTCACATACATACACACCCATTTTAATCGATATTTTCAAATATTTTTGCATACAGCTATATTAATTACATTTCAGTATTGGAAAAATCTATATATAGGGTGGACAGATAGGTTCATGAACTCAGCCAAGACTACCAAAATTCCTGGGTTATGTCCATTGCCTGGGCTAAAAATTGAAAGATTACTTATCAAACTATGTTCAAGTAGAAATTTAGATAAATATTATGATAAACTGAATAGCTTTAAAACAAAAATGGCTGTAAACAACTTGAGGGAAGATATTTTTCATCCAAATTATAAATTCTTCCTCTTCCTCCACCCCTAATACCTGGTTTAGTGTTTGGCGCAAAGTACGCACTTGTCACATTTGAGATATTGTGTCCTCTATTGTTTTCCTCATTTGCTTTTTCATTAAAAAATTGGTGGGATATTAGTATTTCCTAACTAAGGAAGGAAAGTTGGTAGGAAACTCTGACTATTTTTTATCTTTGTGCTGTTTCCTCCCTCCTTCTTTGGCTAGTTCCAGCTATCCCCCTAACTGT
>NW_027186315.1:6469886-6507190 GCF_028583685.1 Petaurus breviceps papuanus | reverse complement strand
ACCAAGAACTCTGTGGGTCTGCTAGTTTCCACTCTGGAAAATCTATCCTTGCCAAAGGTCCATTCATCTCTGCTGGCACAAGGAAATCCCCATGCTGCTACTCCTAATTCTTTCCCTAAGTCTATAATAAAAATTCAGTTCCATTCAACCATATTGTTATATATTGAATATATAATTTATTGATTTTATAATTATAATTTATTGATATTATATTTTATCTCCAGAATTGAATAACACATTTATATATCTTAATATAAATACATTATTTAAGTATTTAATATATGTATGCATATCTGTGTGTACATATATGTGTATAATGAAAGATAAAAAGAATGTAATGAAAATTTAAAAGTGCTGATTTTTTTTTTACAAAAAATAAGTAAATAATTTATTATATATATACATATATGTATATATATGAGTATTTGCAATTCTAAAATTGATACTTTGGACACATTGATTCAATGTTTTTCAAACCTAAGGCAAAGTAAAAAAGTAATATATTATAACAATAATAAAATATTGACAATATATTTGTATACACTTTTCAATTTGCAAAATGCATGTTATTTTAGTTGATTCTTATAACTTTTTTAGGTAGACAAAGTCATATGACAATAATTTACATATGTAGTATAGCAAGTAAAATGGATTTAGTTTAAGAGAATATGAATTGAAATGCAGGCTCCCACAATTTGCTCTCTGTGTTTAAGTTTGTTTAATCTGTTGTTTAATTTCTCTGGGTCTCATTTTTTCTCACCTCTAAAGGAAATGGCTTGTACAAAGTTATTCATAAGTTTGCTTCTAGCTCTAATTCTGAGAATAGAAAGTAATCTTTTTTTCCCCTCTCTGCATTAAATAACAGACACTTGCTACACATTTACCACATTTACTGTATGGAAGGCTATTAGAGGCCATTAAACAATGTGAAATCGGAGGATCATAGATCTCAAAGAAATATTAGAAGCCATATACTTCCAACTCCCTTATTTTAGATATAAGGAAAATGAAGTACAGAGTTGGCCAAGTTCACATATGCAGACATTTCAGAGGTGACATTTGAACCCCAGTCTTCCATCTTCTTGGTCATCACTCTTTCCACTGTACATATAAAGAGAAGTCATGCTTTTGAATTGAGTCAAATATCTATTAGCAACAAGAAAAGGAATGACAGGGATACAAATTGGAAGATGAAAAGAAGTCCAAAGAAACAGAAGAAGAATGGATCACTTGCAGAGAATAAATATCCAGAGGGATAAAAAGTGACTTTATTAAGTATTTGTTATCCAAGTTATACTTTGAAGGAAAGGGTGGATTTCAATAGGTAGAGACTGCAGCAAATGAGGGAAACCACCAAAGACTTGAGAAAGGAATGAAGGAAATAAGATAGGAAGTAAAATAAGAGTCAGCAGAGAGAAGACTTAACTGGGGTATTACCAGTACTTCAGTCTTGTGGATATCTGAATCATTTGAAGGTCATTGTGCAATAAGAGTTTGAAAGGTAAAATCAGAGTCAGATTGTGGCTAATATATTTATGAAAAAAAAAACATTATTTCCTTGTATAATTGGTATTTTTCTGTGAGAAAATGAAGTGATTTCTCAGCCCCAGTTCAGTTTCCTTCTCAACCCAAGGTAAACATCCCCATCAAATTAGCCTGTTCAGCTTGAACTGAGATGGTTAAGAACCCCAGAGTGTTCACAACTACTGTCAGAGTTCCAGGAATAGTTCATCTTTGTGGACTCTGATTATGCTAGTGTGTCTCCTGAACCCTACTGTTATCCTTATTATCAACTATCAGATAATTTACCATTTTAACTTTTAGAAAAGAGTTTATTGAGAAAAGTAAATTGAGAATAGTTAGTACAAAATATCTCCCAGTCCTCCAAATATAATTGCAGTCTTACTTTGCTTACAAAATACCCCTTTGGGAAACAGTATTGTAAAGTCAATCATCCTTGAGGGGTAATCATCCTTAAGCCAATCATCCTTAAAGGGTGGCAGAAAGTACAAACACCATCCACTCCTAGGTCCCAGTAAGTCAAATCTCATCAATCAATACAGAGTATCCAAGAAAAGTCATCCTTCCTCTTGACTTGAGTTTGGCTTCAAAACCCCACAGCTTCTCTTTCATGGGCTGACTGCTCCCAGTTCTTGCCTGGATTCATAGGTAGGTAGCTCTCTGCTCTTGTTTCATACCTCAGCTTATGGAGACTGCTCCACTCCAAGCTCTTTGAAGTTTCTTTTACTAGGAAGATAAAGCTTAACAGAACTACAACAATATTTACACACATTGCCAGCACTATCATCGCAGTTGATTTTTTGTCTGACAAAGTAACACAAATCCATAGAAAAGGTTTCTGAGAAATCAAACACAAATTAACAGTAAAGTCCCTGGATGTATGTACCAGCAGTAATGTCTTCTTTCAGTACTTCTGTCTAAGAACAACATACAGAGTGCTATAGAGTGCCAACATCACAAACATTCTCCCTCTCTGTTCTGGTTGGTTGCAATTCTGCTCAAACTTTTCTCTGCTCTGCTTCTTCCTGTTCCACCCTTCCTATTCTACTCTTCCTGTTCCCCTCTTTCAGCAATCTCCTCCCACCATGGGATCCATGTGATCACATTAGGCCTATTAAGGACTCTTAACTCCCTTAAGCTGTTTAATGGCAACACACTGTATGCTGTTTCCAACAAAGACTTTTGATACAATCAAACGTGAGGCTCAGAGGCACTTCAGTAGCTGAAAGAAGCGCAAAGCACTACTTTGTTTGCCATTACAAGCTTCAAACATAAGATAATATGAAACATATGAAAACAGTATATTGAACAACTGGGTGGGTACCTTTCAACTTTAGGCATTTGGAGTCATTTTCCCTTTTTATAAAATCCTCACCAATTTTTCCTAAGATATACTTCCCTAATAAGAAAATAGTCCAACTCACCTCTAAGGATCCAAGCCTGTGTTGATTCCATGGTTCACAGTTATTGAGAGGTCCAACTCTCCAAGGTTGTCAACATTTTTGAGTTAATGTCTTTCCCCATCTATCTGTATCAATTTGCAATGCCACCAGCTACTACTTGTCTGATGGTCATAGAACTGTGATCATGGAACTCTGACCACCAAATGGATCTCTGAATCTCCTAAATTCACAAGATAGTATGAATACCTTCATTTCAGAATTATTATTTGCAAAATCAAAAGAAAAATACAAATAAATGCAAAGAGGCAGAGATGGCCATATGCTCATAGACACCATCATCATCTGGGAGGCAGGCCATTATCCATTCCCTACCTAATTATTGGGAGCAACACCAAACATGGTTATCTCTTCTAAGACACAAAGGGGAGAAGGAAGGCAGCAAAAGGTATACCCACTTTGATATACCCATTGAGTTATGGCTCTTTTAACAAGTGAAGTGAGTCATGAGATTTTCTAACTTATCTTTATAGCCAAGATATTAAAGTGGAGGGAGAAGAAAATTCAATAGTACAATCTCCTTGGTCACATACCAAAAACTACTCCTTCAAATTTTATACATGAATTGAAAAGAGAAATATAAAACCCATGCATGCTTTAAGAACTGCCCTCCACCTACGTTGCCACAACATAAGAGGAAAATCAAAAGAAAAGTGGGATAGAAAGAACTCAAAGGTTTTTACAAAGTAGTTCAAAGATGGTATTTTTGTATAAATTTCTCTTGTTTCCACAGGTACAGGATTTAATGGGCATCTTTGGCACAACCTTTTGTTTAGTGCCAAAAAGTAGAATTTTTGTTGTACAGTTGTTTTATTCATTTCTGACCCTTTATGACCCTATTTGTAGTTTTCTAGGTATAGATACTGGAGTGCTGTATCATTTCCTTCTCCATTTCATTTTGAATATGAAAAAAAAATGGAGGCAAAAAGGGTTAAGTGACTTGCCTAAGTTCACACAACGACTAAGTGCCTGAGGTCATATTTGAACTCAGGAATATGAGCCTTTCTTACTCCAAGTCCAGCACTATACACTGTATCACCTAGCTGCCCAAGAGCAGAATACACTGTCTTATTAGGCATCATGGGATATGACTTCTTGCCCTCACTTTAGCACTAACTTTCTGGGTGTTATTGGGCAAGTTACTTCATCTCTAGGCCGAGTTATACTCAATTTTAAAATGAGAATATTGTTCATATCTTTTTTGTAAAGGCATGGCCTATAGGTTTGAGACATTGCATATTTTGTCAGGTTTATGTGATATGTTGATTTTTAAGAACTATTTACTCAAACCAGTCACCTCTCTCTTATTCTGTAGTGTGTATGTGTGTGTGTGTGTGTCTTTGTGTCTATATTGTCTATGTAAGTTATGTTTATCCACATGGGTTTCTCTAGATGTGGTTCTCTTAGAGTCATGGATATGCCTAGAGTATCCTCCACCTTCACATCTGCAAGGAAGACTTGATTCATGCCAAAAAGAAAAGCGCAAGATTGGTGACACAAGACTATAAGATATATTTTCTTTAGAAAGAGGTCATTATATTTGCCTACCCCCCAAATATTGTAAGTATAAGGGAAATAAAATTTTATTTCAAACTATTTTCTTGATTACTTTACCTTAATGAAGGAGAACTCAAAACTATCCAAATATTTTACTTCATTCCCACAAAATTCCATTTCTACCCATTCCATGACACATAGTAATATAAGTCCATTTGTTCAGCTGATAGATGAACAAATCTAAAGATTAGAATATGACAGGGAAAATCAGAATGAATGAAGTTTCCCGGAGTATTTAGTCTAGTAAAATGGTGAGTGAAACATAATCAATAAATTGGTTTTCTATATGTTGGTGTTTTTAGTAGTTAGTGACTGCTGCTGTTGCTGTTTCCAACTTCATTCCTCTGAAAGACTTCCTACCATGTCTGGTAGTCTGTGCCAACTCTGGCATTAAAGTCACTCAAAACCATAAGCTTATTTTCTTTCAGCATGTTATTTATGAAAGTCTCCATGTCTTCATAAAATTTTTCTTTGACTAGATCCTGGTTTGTCATGGTGGGAGAAGGTACACTAATAATGACATCATGGCACTTTCCTCTAATTGTCAATTGCCTTGTCATAAGCCTGCCATTTACTCTTTTTGGGAGTGATACAAAATTGTTGACTAGATTATATTTGATTGGCCAACTTGATGGTGTTCCTCATTGTAGCAACCACTCCAGAAATATATGTATCCAGTTTGAACTTCAGTAATCTGGCCTTAATTTGCCAGTCTTGTTTCACTCACGGCTGCTATTTGAATGATACCTGTTGAGTTTTTGCCCAACAAGAGCTGTTCATCTTTCAGGTCTACTGGATTTTGTGTTGTCTATAAGCAAATGCGGAATCATATTTGCAAAAGATTTTTCTGCATGTTTTTGTTTGTTTGTTTGTTATA
Source organism: Petaurus breviceps papuanus (assembly GCF_028583685.1). Lineage (NCBI taxonomy): Eukaryota > Metazoa > Chordata > Mammalia > Diprotodontia > Petauridae > Petaurus > Petaurus breviceps. Next base: position 6,501,775 of record NW_027186315.1, on the reverse strand, counting down.
ACCACATGATAGGATCCCTTCCTGACATTTTAAGAAGGCCAGGGTTCAGTCAAGTGAAAAAGACAATTCTTAGGGCATCTCTTCTATTCCCTTCCTTATGCCAGGTGGTGAGCATTGTGGTCTTTCAAAAAGGCTGCACAGACATCCAGGGACAGCCAAATCCACTGCTGCTTTGGCTCAGTGACAAGATAATCTTATGCCCTGCCCTGCCTGTGTGCAGGGTTGTGACCACAGCTCCCAGTATATCCTTACCTGCTGCTTCATTACTTCCTCATCCCCACATGACTTTTAGCATGAATAAAATAAAAAATAGTAAATAGTAAAATGCAAAATGGTATGTGTGGTATCTTTTGATTCACACCAATATCAGGTTTAAATAAAGCATGGTTGTGCAAAGTTATTGTTCTCACTCTCCCTTCCAAAGTCAGCAAAGTCTAGTTGCAAGACAGAAGTCAAGATGACTGACAATTGGTTAGGATACAGTGGATGACCTTGGTATCTTCATTATCTAACCAAGCTCTACATGCACAGTGCCTACATCTGCCACCTTGGAAGAAATTGTTCATATTTGTCTATTCTGCTGGGGAAAGTCTTCACATAGGTAGATATCCCTCCTAACTCAGCAATGGGGTTAAGGGCCATCAGTTATCCTCAACCTATTTTAGGCAATTAGCTGAAATGGATTTATTGGGGTGTGACCTCTGCACTTGCTACAGTTCTTGGAGACCCAAGTGAGAATTGGATTACAAGTAGACACCAAATCTTGAAAACAGACCTGAAAATGGTCTAGGCAGCTTTCACAACAGAAGTATTAGTCTTACCTGAACACCTGTATACCATTCTTAACTTGTAGCTGGAGACCAGAACAACATAGATCTCTTTTCTCTCGAGCTCTACCCAACTCTGTCTTTCAAACAGGCACAGGATATTAAATAATCATTCTCCACAAATTGTACATTCTGGTAGGGTCTCACCTTATTCCCACCTCCTTTGATGAGACAGAAGCTATTAAATTGCACAGTGGATAGAGACACTCCTGGAGTCAGGAAAACTTGAGTTCATATTCATCTTCAGACACTTACTAGCTGTGTGACTTTGGGCAAGTCACTTAACTCTGCTCGCCTCTGTTCCTTCATCTGTAAAATGATCTGGAGGAAGAAATAACAAACTCCAGTTTCTTTGGCATGAAAACTAAAAAAAAAAACAATGAGCTATGAAGAGTTGGACACAAATGAAAAGACTAAAACAACAATCTTTGTTGAGAAACACCTTGAATTCTCTGACCCTCCCAGCAAACCTCCCATAGAACTTTAAACTATCTACTTCAAAATGCCATTCTTACTTTAACTTTTTTCTCTGAAAATCTTTATACCCTGTAATCTTGGAAGCTTCTGCTCTTTTAACTGTGACCTTTATCATATCTCTTATGACTGAAGTGATTTCCTTTAAACCTGAAACATCTTGCACAGTCCTTGTTTTAAAGTTTACTTATTTGTTTGTTTCTTCTTATTTTTGTTATCCATTTCATTAAAAAAATGATTCTTGACACCTGACCAAGGTTGGAAGTGCACTAGATCTGATCATACTATTGATCAGCAGTAATCTGATCAGCAAGTTCCTGATCACCTTGAGAGCTTTGATGTGCTCTGTTTTTTATCTGATCCATTTCACCTTACCTTATAAAATTGGTGACCTCCAGATCTGGTGTTCACTATATCAAGGAGAGATTTACTGTGAACATCTACTGGATGTAGCTCAGTGACTCAGATATCAGTCAGCCTCAACTTCCCCAGAAGCTAAGATTAAAGCCAATTAACTTCTTTGCATTTTGTCCCTAAACTGATATTTACACAACTTCTTCTCCCCTAATTTCTTTCCATGCTCCTCTTGGTAGGTCACATTTAAGCCATCATAATCTCCATAAATGTCCATCATAATCTCCATAAATGTCCCCCTTTCTAAAAGAAAGAAAGAAGGAAAGAAAGAAGAAATAAAGAAATGTGTAGATTACCATCAAATAAAATCAGACACTATTTTCCTGTCTTCAGTGAAAGTAGGAAATGGATTATTTTGTATTATATAAATAAACATGTATGTATATAATATATAACACCACACACATATGCATATAATGTAAATATGTATGTATATATGTGTATGCATATATTCTTTTAATGTTAACTATTTTATTCTAAAGGATTTCTATGATTATAACTTGAAGTTCTTTTTGAGAACTTGGTATTTACATTCCTAACAGGTTTCCACTATATTAAATGCTTCACCTATACTATGTGTTTTCAACACTCTACTCCAAATAAATGGAGGAAAATGTTCTCTATGATTTAAATTTTAAATGAGCATTTTTCATCTAAGAAATGTGAAAGAAATCAAAGCAAAAATATTTTAGCCAAATGTTTTTGGAGAAAAAAATGTTTGTTTCTTTAGTCAAAAGGTTTATATAACACTATAGGAATATTTTGATGATTAAATGAAATAATTCATATAAGTAGCTCACCATCATCAATATCAGTAAATAAAGTGGTGGAAAATAGTTACCTAAAGTAGTGGAGCAAATGAATATCACAAATACATTAAATCTTCAGTTTGTTTTTCAGTATCAAAATTTATTTAGAAAATATAGTAAATAACATATTTAAATGTAATAGGTCTCTGTCCCTGAAATAACTCTGTGATACAAAGTGCAAGCCATTTAAAAATAAATCTACACTTTCCTCTTTCCAGCTCCTTCAGTAAGTTCTGCTTCTTGAAAATTGACACTGATAGTTGCTTAGCACCTTCAGCATCTCAAACTGTATAAATCTGTTTTCAAGAATGTTCAGGTTTTCATTCCCTGCCTTTGTTTCTCTGCCAGTGTTTTTTTTTTTCGCTTATCTCTCACTGTTTCCGTTCCCTTATTTCTGTCTGTCTCTCTATTCCTGCCTTTCTCTGTCCCTCTATATTTTTGTCTCTCACTTGTTCTATCTCTCTCCCTCTCTCTGTCTCTGTCTGTCTCTCTCCCACTCCCAACTTGTCACCACTCCTGTCCTTTATTTTTTTTTTTTGGAAGCATGACTGATATTTTGTGAATGACATTGCCTTTCATCTCCCGGAACAGCTAACAGAGAAATTTCAGGTTTTATCAGCAGACTCCGTGAGAAATTTATATCTATTAATAGGTATGAAAACCATGCCAAACTTTTAAAAATTCATTACTACCTTTTTCCCCCCACTGCATCCCTACCTACCTCTATTGGTATTATGACAATTGCCCCTGATTGTTGTTAACACAGGTCCCTAATAAAATGTTTGAAAAAAATGAATGGAAAACAAACAAAACAAACCCTACTGCCTGGTTTGGATTATATTCTAATAAGTAGCCATGGCATTAGGTACTTGGTCAAAATAAACCTAAAACCTTTCAGAACAATTGTTTTTTAGAGTGTGTCACATGAACTCAGTTGGCAAGAACCTGATGCTAATGAGGCCGGAGTCTAAGGTTCAGTTCCCCAGGGGAATATTTAGCTTGGCTATGTTCTCCGACTATGGATTGCATACCTCACCCTGACCAACTGTCTTGAAAATGCATGGTACTGGTCACAAGGGGTGGAAAGTGAAAGAGCTTAGAGCAACTAATCCCAATACATTTCACTAACTGAGAAAAGGGAGTAGAAGAGGGAAAGGACTATTTATTGAATTTACAGATGGAAGAGATTATAAAGATTGGTTAGTCCAACCTCTTCAGATTGAGGTGTTTGCCCTCCCAAAGCAGATAATTTTTTAATAGCTTGTCATTAAAATGGAACCATAGCTACAATACTATGAAACCAATAAAATTATCAATATTTTTTCTTGAATTAGATATCTTCATATTGTTGTCACCTTTATTAATCTACTGAAGGAAAATTCATTGAAGGATTACGAATAATATATGAGTATGAGCATAAATATATATGTATGTTAGAGTGGATATGTATATAAACAGAAAGGCACATGTATGTATATATGTATGTATGTATGCATGTATGTACGTGTGTATGTACATTTGTATGTATCAAAGCCAAGGAAAATAATAGAAATAGGTTGAGGGAACCTACTCATTTGAATTTCTGAGGAAGAAGTATATTTAGAAAATAGGGAAATTATGGTCATCAGAAAATTCTAGTTATAGAGAGGATAGACTCATACATTCAGTTAGCATTTGTTTCTATAATCAACCTCTTTCAGACAATGTTGAAGCTGTCTATCTAACTGTTGAAAACAGCAGAGAAATCTGCTTATACATTTTGGAAATTTCACAAAATGGTAGAAGGGGGCAATATAGCTGCTTAACAAAGGATTAGAAAACAAACAATTTAAATGTTGTGTAAGTCTAGACAAAATGACTAAGAGAGTGATGGGAATGATTTAGAAAAAAAAATAAAACAATACCAACAATCTAAGGGAATCAAATGACCCAAATTTTTTTCTATTTTTTAATTTAAAAAATTTTTAGTTTACAACTTTCATTTCCACAAGATTTCAAGTTACAAATTTTCTCCCCATTTTCCCCTACCCACCACCCCCAAAATAGCAATCCCACTGAATATAACCTCTCCCAATCTGTTCTCTCCCAAATCTTCCCCCCTGCACCCTCCGACTTTACAGTAAGGTACAGTGGATCTCTATGTCCCAGTGCCTGCATATCTTATTTCCCAGTTACATGGAAAATATAATAATAATAATAATAACATATTTAAACATTTGATTTTAAAACTTTGAATTCCAGATTCTTTCCCTTCCTCCCTCATCACTCACCCTCACTGGGAAAATGAGCAATTTAATACAGGTTGTACATGTATAGCTATGCAAAACATTTCCATAGTAGATATCTTGTGAAAAACTTACTATCCCTCCATGCTATCCTGCTGCCATTTGTTCTATTCTCTACTTTGATCCTGTCCCTTTTCAAAAGTGGATACTTCCAACTTCCTTCCCAACAGCTTGCCCTCCCTTCTGTTATCCCCTCACTCATCCCCTTCCCCCCTTCTCTTCTGTAGGGTGAGATACCCTATTTAGTATGTATGCCATTACCTCCCTAAGCCAAATTCAATGAGAATAAGATTGACTCATTCCCTTTTGCTTTCCTGTTCTTCCCCTCCATTGTGACAGTTTTCCCTTGCCTCTTCTATATGAGATAATTTACCCTATTCTGTCTTACCCCATCTCCTGTCATTATATTATTCTCCCACCCATTAATTTCACCTTTTAAGTATCATCCCTTCCTATTGAATTGCTCCTGTGCCCTCTATTTATATACCTGTACACATATATACACACACTCACATATGTATCCATATACCCTCCAATATAGACATATATATGTATGTGCACATATATATGTCTATATACATACACACATACGTATGTCTATATATGTATACATTTCTATTCCATTCAACTATTTTCATACTGAGAAATGTTTCATAATTTACAATTATCTTTTTCCATGCATGAATATAAGTAGTTCAATTTTGATAAGTTCTTTATGATTTCTTTTCCCTGTTTACCTTCTCATGCATCTCTTGCTCCTTTTATCTGAATGTCAATTTTTTTACTCTGTTTTTTTCATCAAGAATGTTTGAAAGTCCTCTATTCCACTGAATGACCATATTTTCCCCTGAAACATGATACTCAGTTTTGGGTAGATGATTCTTGGTTTTAATCCCACCTACTTTGAACTCTTGAATATCCTATTTAAAGCCTTTAGATCCTTCAGTGTAGAAATTGCCAGATCTTGTGTTATCCTCATTGTGTTTCCACAATATTGAAATTGTTTCTTCCTGGCTGCTTGTAATATTTTCTCCTAGATATGGGAACTCTGGAATCTGGCTATAATATTTCTAGGAATTTTCTTTTGGGGATCTTTTTTAGAAGGTGATTGGTGGATTCTTCCAACCTCTATTTTGCCCTCTCTTTCTAAAACACCAGGGCAATTTTCCTTGAAGATTTCCTGGAGGATGATTTCTAGGTTCATTTTTTTGATCATGTCTTTCAGATAGTCCAATAATTTTTAAGTTATCTCTTCTGGATCTATTTTCCAGGTCATTGGTATTCCCAATGAGATATTTCACATTGCCTTCTATTTTTTATTTGTTTGGATCTGTTTAATAGTATCTTGATTTCTCATAAAGTCACTAGCTTCCATTTGCTCCAATCTAATTCTGAAGGAATGATTCTCTTAAGTGAGCATTTGAGATTCTTTTTCCATCTGGCAAATTAGGCTTTTTAAGGCATTCTTCTCCTCATTGCTTTTTTGAGCCCCTTTTTCCATCTGAGCTAGTCTATTCTTTAAGGTATTATTTTCTTCAGTCGGGTTGTTGACTCTCATTTCATTACTACTTTTGCATCGTTCTCATTTTTCTTCCAAATTTTTACTCCCCTTCTCTTATTTGGTTTTCAAAATCCTTTTTAAGCTCCTCTATGGCCTGTAACCAGCTTGTAATTTTCTTGGAAGCTTTTGGTGCAGGAGTTATGACTTTGCTCTCTTCCTCCTTTTTCATGCTTTGATCCTTTTTGTCCCCAGAATAGACATCTATTGTAGGATTGCTCTGTTTGCTTTGCTTCCTTTGCTTGCTCATGTTGCCACTCAATTACTTGACTTCTGAGCCTTTTGCCACAGTAGAACTCTGCTTCCAGAAAGGGGAGCTTTATCCCAGATGATGAGGATTTTGCAGCTGCCAGAGCTCTTAGTTGGGTGTCCTCTCTGAAGCCTCCACACGTTTTAGTAGACTGTTCACGCACCCCATGACCTCCACCCTAGACAGCAATCCAGATACAAGTAGGTTAAAGAAAAAGCAATTTCCTCTCAGAGTGGTCTTTGGTCCTCCTACAATCTGCAGACCAGGAGCTCTGAAGCAGCCATGTGGTGTGGCTGTACAGTCTTGGAGACTTAGCTGCTTCTTGCCCCTGGGCAAAGGCCAGATAGCACTCCCAAACTCACTGTTCCTGAAAAGTCTACACTGACCTCCCATTTTGTCCTTGGCATCTGTGTGTTGATAATTATGGAAACCACCACAGCTGCTGGTGATCTGAAGTCCCTCATGCTGTGGCTAGTTAGGTCACCCTGAGGCTAAAACCTCAGACAAGCACAGGGCTGGGTGCAGCTTCCAACAGGCTGTGCTGGTCCCTTCCTGCCATCCTGCTGTGCTGTCCTCAGTAGGAGGTTATCTTCTCTGTAGCATTCTGTGGGTTATGTAGCTCCAAAGTTTGTCTAGAGTTATTTTTATATGAATTGGAGGAGATGGAAGCCCACCAGCATTTTTTCATGAAAAAAAAGTGGGAGGAAATTATAGTCTACAAGTTGGTCTGTGCGAAAGCCCATGTAGTCCTTAGTAAAGATTTCTAAATTCAATAAGTAGTCATTAATGAAGATGAATCTCATGAAAAAAAGCGGTATAACTAAGGGTAAAATATTTATATGGGCATTCACAATAACAGCTTGTATATTTTTGAGTGATGAATTAGAAGTCCTACAAATAAGTTCTTTCCTGATATTAATGATATTAAATGTAACAACATATTTATATGAGGCTACAAATTTTACAGATTGTGTTCTTTGCAACAGTTGCCAGTATATAGCATTACTATTGGAGGTAAAGTGACTTACCAAGGATTATACTTTTAGTAAATGTCACACCAAAAATTCAAACTCATACCTGCTGACTTAAAAATTAGTGCACTTTTTACTGCATCCTAAATAAACGATGTAAGTCATCTTAAGTTGTACCTTTATACAAAGTAACTTTAATCTTTGGGACAGTCCCCCAAATTCTATTTCCTTTGCTCATTGTGTTTTCAAATAGTTCTCTCTGAGAAATGTAATATTTTGTTTTGACTATATCATACCAACATCTTCACAGACATTAAGGGTACCAGGGTCCCATATAAAGAAGTAATGTTACATAATGGTTAAAGAAAAAGTCTTGAAGCCTAATTAACCTAAATTAAAATCCCTCTTTTTTAGTGTTTCATTTTTTCCTCAGTTACATGCAAAAACAATTTTTAACATTTGTTTTTAAAACTTTAAGTTTCAAATTTCCTCCTTTCCTTCCCCCCTCCCCCCTCCAAATACACCCACAACTGAGACAGCAATTGGTTTGATAGAGGTTATACATGTATAGTCACACAAAATATATGCATAATCGTCATGTCATGTTGTGAAAGAAAACATGGACAAAAACCTCAAGAAAAATATCTGTATTCAGACACCATCAGTTCTTTCTCTGGAGATGGATGGCATTTTTCATCATCAGTCCTTCAGAGTTGTCTTCGATTGCTGTTATTGCTGAGAATAGCTAAGTCATTGAAAGCTATCATCTTAAAATATTGCTCTTACTTTACACACAGTACATTTGACTTTATATCAGCCAAAGAATTCTTTCCAGGTTCTTCTGATATAATCCTGTTCATTTCTTTTTCCTTTTTTATATTTTTTAGTTTACCACATTCAGGTCCACATACTTTTGAGTTTTAAATTTTCTCTGCCTCCTTCTTCTTCTCCCTCCCCAAGACAGTGTGCAATCTGATATAGGCCTCGTATAAACTCACATTAAATATATTTTCACATTATTCATGTTTTAAAGAATGACTATAACCAGTAGAATGAGCCATGAGAAAGAAGAAACAAAACAAAAAGATAGAGAGCAAATAGTATGCTTTGATCTCCATTCATACTCTATAATTCTTTCTCTGGATGTAGACAGCATTTTCCATCATGAATCTTTTGGTCTTGTCTTAGAACCTTGCATTGCTGAGAAGAGTCAAGTCTATCAAAGTTAGTCATAGCACAATGTGGCTATAACTGTGTAAAATGTTCTCCGTGTTCTGCTTCTCTCACTCAGCATAAGTTCATACAAGTCTTTCCAGGTTTTTCTGAAGTCTGCCTGCTCATCCGTTCTTAAAGCACAATAGTATTAAATTGCATTCATATGCCACAACTTGTTCAGCCATTCCCCAGTTGATGGGCATCCCTTCAATTTCCAATTCTTGGCAGCAACAAAAAGGGCTGCTATAAATATTTTTTGTATGTGTGAATCCTTTTCCCCTTCATATGATCTCTTTGGGATGCAGCATTAGAAGTGGGTCAACAGGTATGCATGTTTTTATAGACCTTTGGCCATAGTTCCAAATAGCTCTCCAAAATGTTAGGATTAGTTCACAACCCCACCAATATTGCATTAGTGTTCTAATTTTCCCACATCTTCTCCACCATTTATAATTTTCCTCTGCTTATCATTTGTCATTTACCTTTTCTGTCATATTAAACAATCTAATAAGTCTGAAGTGGTATCATAGATTTGGTTTCATTTGTATTTCACTAAATTATAGTGAGTTAAAGTATTTTTTCATATGACTTTAGAGAGCTTTGATTACTTCATCTGAAAAGTCATCATATCTTTTAATAATTTATCAATTGGGGAATGACTTATTTTTTAAATTTAATTCAGTAGTTCTCCATATGTTTGAGAAATGAGACCTTTATCAGAGAAACTTGAAACAATTTTTTCACAGTTGTTATTGCTGACTGTATTTTTCTCCATGCTATTCTCCTTTTTTTCTGTTCTCTCTCTGTGTGTCTCTCTCTCCATCTCTTTGTTTCTCTCTGTCTCTCTCTCTCTCCATCTCTGTCTCTCTCTCTTTCTCTTTTTCTCTCTCTCTCCCCTTTCTTCCTGTGCCCCCTGAAAAGTGTTTTGTTTCTGACTACCCCTCCCCCAATCTGCTCTCCCTTCTATCACCCCTTCCCATCTTTTATCCCCTTCACCTCCTACTTTCCTGTATGGTAAGATAGATTTCTAGACCCAATTGAATGTGTGTGTTATTGCCTGTTGGAGACAATTCTGATTGCAAGTAAGGTTTATTTACTCCGCCTCATTATCCTCCTCTTTCCCTCCACTGTAACAGCTTCTTCTTGACTTTTTTATGTGAGACAGTTTATCCCATTCTACCTCCCCCTTTCTCTTTCTCTTAGTACATTCCTTGCACCCCTTTAATTTTATTTTTTACATGTAATCCCTTCATATTCAACTCACACTTGTGCCCTCTGTCTATATATACTTTTTTTAAACTACTTTAATGATAAGAAAGGTCTTATGAGTAACAAATATCATCTTCCTATGTAGTAATAGAAAGTTTAACCTTATTAAGTTCCTTTTGATTTCCCTTTGCTGTTTACCTTTTTATTCTTCTCCTGAGTCTTGTGTTTGAAAGTCAAATTTTCTATTCTGCTCTGCTCTTTTGATCAAGATTGTTTGAAAGTTTTCTATCTCATTGAATATTCATTTTCTTTTCTGAAGGATTATAATCAGTTTTTCTGGGTAGGTGATTCTTGATTATAACTCTAATTCCTTTGCCCTCTCAAATATCATATTCTAAGCCCTACAACACTTTAATGTAAAAACTGCTAAATCTTGTGTTATCCTCATTTTGGCACCATGTTATTTGATTTTTTTTTCTTTCTGTCTCCTTGCAATATTTTCTCCTTGACCTGGGAACTCTGTAATTCGGTTACAATATTCCTGGCAGTATACATTTTGGGATCTTTCAGAAGGTTATTAATGAATTATTTCAATTTCCATTTTACCTACTGTTTCTAGAATATCAGGGCAGTATTTCCTAATAATGTCTTAAAAGATGATTCTAAGATCTTTGATAGATCATGGTTTTCAGATAGTTCAATAATTTTAAAATTGTCTCTCCAGGATGAATTTTTCAGGAAAGTTGTTTGTTTGTTTTCCCAATGAGACAATTTCACTTTGTCTTCTATTTTTACATTCTTTTGGTTTTCTTTTATTGTTTCTTGATTTCTCATGAAGTCATTAATTTCATTTATTTCATTCTACTTTTTAAGGAATTATTTTATTGAACAAGTTTTTGACCTCCTTTTCCATTTGACCAGTACTGCTTTCTAAGGCGTTCTTATCCTCATTTGATTTTTGGATCTTTTTTCCATTTATAGTAGAGTAATTTAAGGTGTTAATTTCTTCAGTATTTCTCTCCCTCTCTCTTCCTCCCCCCCATTTCCTTTAACAAGCTCTTGACTCATTGTTTTATGATTTTCTTTCATCATTCTCATTTCTCTACTCAGTTTTCCCTTTAGCTCTGTTATTTGATTTTCAAATTTATTTTTTGAGCTCTTCCATGGTCTGAGATCAATTCATATTTTTCTTGGAGGTTTTGGATATAGGAGCTTTGACTTTGTCTTATTCTGAGTATGTATGTTCTAATCTTCCTTGTCACAATAATAACTCTCTATACTCAGAGATTTTTTTTTTCCTGTTGTTTGCTCATATCCCAAGTCTATTACTTGAATTTTAACTCTTTGTTAAAGTAGGGCTCTGCTTCCAGGGTGGAAAATGTACTATCCCAAGCCTCAGGGGTTTTGTGCAGTTGTTTTTAAAGATACTTCTAGAGACTTATAAGTTTTCAGTTCTTCCAAAATGGTATGATCTAAGGAGAAGTGTTTACTCCTCTCCTGGTCTCTACTCTTCTCTGTGAGTGACCACAAGCATTCTTTTCTGACCTGGAACTGTGAGGAGGGTTCCTTCTCCCTCCACTGTGGGCACAAGCTCTTCTCTGATAGCGTTCCTCATCACTGTCAGACTACCACCCAGAACTGTAACTTGTGTCTGAGTATGAGCTAAGAAGTAGAGTCCTGTCTCAGTATTAGCAGAAAGATTCCTGTAATCTCTTTCTGACCAGTTGTTCAAATCCATTTCCTTTTGTTGGCTGAGAGCTCTGGAAGCAGCCACTGCTATTGCTGCTGCCACTACTGTTTCAGTAACTTCCAGGAACTGCTCCTGGTTTGTCATGTCTAGGGCTCTGCTGGTACAGCCTGTGCTGGACTGTGTGCTCCACTCTCACTCAGGTGTGACAGATCTTTCCTGCTGCCCTTCTAAATTGTCTTTGACGTCTATGTGCTGAGAGTTCTGGAAGCTACCACTACTGCCACTAATTCAGTGGTCCTGAGGCCTGCTGTCTTTCTGGGCCCTGGTCTGCCCTGATGCAGCCTGCATTGAATTGCACTTCTCTCTCATCCTTGTGTGACAGAACTTTCCTATAGACCATTTATGTTTTCTTTAACTGATAATTTATTTCACTGCATCTTTTTTGTGTGTTCTGATACTCTTGAACTTGTTTGGAATAATTTTAAAGGGGTTTGGCGGACAGCTCAGGGAAGTCCCTGCCTTTACTCTGTCAACTTAACTCTGCCTCCCACATCCCTCTTATAACACATATTGACTGTATGATCCAAATTAAATTATTTAACTTCTCAGTTCTCTAGGCAAAAATTGCTAAGTTTCAATAGAAAGTGTTGATCTGTTATCATAAGGGGAGCTTCTTCACCCAAGAGCTTCTGCTAGTTATCAAATCATAAGTCCAGTCACTGTCCTCAAATTGCTGTTGTTGTTTGTACTTAGTTTCAGAATAGAACCAAGGATACAATGTGATAATATCTTGAATATAATTGAGGCAGAATTCCATAAATTCATCAGACTTAATCTGTATTCCAGAGTCATAAAAGTCCAGTGGCAAAGACAAAAGTCAAGTCGTGATGGGCCAGGATGCAGTAGATGTGTTTGGTATCTTTGATGTCTGACCAATATTCTAAGCTCTCTACAATGCCTTCATCAGTCTTCTTCATAGCCATGGGAACAAATTGTTCTTATCTGACCATTTTTCTGGGATAAATCTTCATATGCTTGAGGAAGACCCCTCCATAACTTACCAATGACTTTGAGGCCTGTTATTTACCCTCAACCTGGTTTAGCTAATCTTCTAAGATGTTTAGGCTATTACTACTGCACATGCAGCAGCTTCTTGGAGTCACAGGTGAGAGCTTAGGGCACAAAAGGCACCAAATGTAGAGGAATAGCCCTGAAAAGGACTCACCAAGGTGTCACCCTGGAGGTGCTAGCCCTCCTTGAACACCTTATGTACCTCATCCTACAGTTACTCAAGGTAGCAGTGTATAGCAAATATAAGACAGACTTTATATTGTGCAAAGTCAGTTACTGTTGCAGAGTCATTCTGAGTGACCGCATAATACTTTAGATTTGGGGCATACACAAAACCATCCAACAGGAAATGGCTATCTGGAAAACACCTTCAGGAATACTCATCTTCCTGAGTTCAAATCTGACTTCACATACGATATCAACAATGCAGTATTCACAATGCCTATGGTAACTATAAAGATGTTGATATGGTTATTAATCACTAAATATAACAGGTTCTCTACATGGGGGACATAGCTAGAACATTTATTTCAGTTTCAGAAAACTGAGTCTCAAAGCCATCACAGCAGCTACAGAGTTGGCATATATAGTTAATGCAGTAAACACTAACATTCTCAAACCTTCAAAACAAAACAGGCTACCTCAGGCAAAGATCTTCCTCTCCTCATTCACAGTAACTGCTCAACCTCGATGCAGCTTGCTCCCACCAGCCCCAGTCCCCTGCAGTTCCTGTCTCCAGCAGTCCTCAGCAGGAGTCCTTAGCAGAAGTTCTGGTTGGCTCAAAAAAAGAAGATCGAGCTTCTGTCACTGGTTCCAGTCACTGTGCTTCAATTGGGCTCCAGCTCCTTCCTGCCCCACCCCTTCTTTCTATGTTAGCAAGTTCTATGGACATGAAACATCTTCAAATCCCATTACCATTACACATACTTACTAGTTATATGACCCTGGGCAAATCATTATACCATGTTTGCCTTAGTTCCCACTAAATAATATGAACTTGAAATGAAAATGACAAACCATTCTGATATCTTTGCCAAGAAAAGGTCAATAGAGTCACAAAGAATCAGATATGACTAAAAGAACTGAACAACAAAACATTCACTTCTAAGGAGAGTACTTGGCACTAGAAGGCACTTAATGGATGACTATTGATTTACTTATTGACATATATGTTTGGATGAGTGTAGGCATGGGTAATTTCCATCTATCTCTGCCCTAATGAATTGAAACTTTGCATAACTTTAGCCTTTTTTTTTCCTTTTATTAGTCAAAAATCCTCAGTTCTCCATTGGTACTGTGCTGAACTCTGAAAACACTGAGAAAGGCAAAAGACAGTCTTTGTCTTCTAGGAGCTTACAATCTATTAGAGAGAAAAAAAAACATGCAAAAATTGTGTACAAACTATTTCTAGGAAATACAGGAAATAATTAAAATATGGAAGATATTATAATTAAGGAGGATTAGAAAATAATTCCTGTAAAATATGGAATTGTAGCTGAGATTTAAAGGAAGCCCAAATGGTAAAAATACAGAGTTAAGGAGAGAGAGCTTTCCAGAAATGGGGGATAGTCAGAGAAAATATGAGGAAACAAGAGATATGGTGTCTGTTTTTGGAAGAGGAGGCCAGTGACTCTGGAATGGAGAATACATGATAACAAGTAATTTTGAAAATATAGGGTAAGAAAATTGGAAGAGTGTGTGTGTGTATGAGGTAGAGGTGGTAGGTTATTAAAGGCTTTTAACACCAAGCAGAGGATTTTATATTTGATCCTGGAGGTGATAAGGAGCCATTAAAATTAATTGAATATGAGGATGATATTGTTAGATCAGCACTTTAAGAAAATCTCTTTGTCACCTGAATAGATGATGGACTGGAGTGGGAACAGACATTGGGCCTATCTGTAAGCTTTTGAAATAGCTTAAATATGAAATGATGAAATCCCATACCAGGGTAGTGGCAGTATCATAGGAGAAAATGGGGCATATTTGAAATTTGTGAAATTGACAGACCTTGGCAATGTTTTGGAAAAGGGTGAGGGGAATGTAAGAGATAGTGAGGAGTTGGGAATGACATTTAATTAGTGAACCTAGAACATTGGGAGAATCATGGGTGCCATTCACTCTGTTAGAGATATTTGGAAGCACTGAAGGGTTAGGAGGAAAGATAATGAGTTCAGTTTTGGACATGTTAAGTTGATTGGAAACTTTCGACAGAGCAGTTTCTGTTTAATATTGAGGAAAGAAAGAAAGAGAATCACCATTTATAATAGTGGCTTCTATGTGCCAGGCACAACACTAAAGGCCTTTTTTTAAACCGAATATCTCACAATTCAAACAACAGCCCTAGGAGGTGAATGTTGTTATTCTCACTTTACAGTTGAGGCAAATAGAGATTAAGTGACTTTTGCAGAATAACAAAGCTCACATATTCCAGTGATTCTGAATTATGTAGGTCATCATCCATACCCACCCAACTTCCTCTATTCTCTATTCCTAATACCCTGAACCAACCCTTTCCAAAATCCCAATAAAATTCCATCACCTTCCACTGCACCTTCTGGAATGAATATTCCATAAGCAAGAAAATTGTCTTATTTTTAATATTTTTTTCTCTCCCACTCCTTCTGTCTTCTAAAAATCACTGAAAATTGAGTTTTCAGTGATGGTAAAGCCTCCTTGGCCACTCTTTCTAATAAGGGATGCATGTTCACTCATTCTCCTTGGCTCATTGATCAAGGCAGGAAAGTTGGAATGTTCCTTACTCTTCAATTGTGTTTATAGGTTCTTCTCCCTCCACCACCCCACACTATACAGTAGCACGTCCTCCTTCAAAGGCTAAACTATCTGTATATTCTACCCAATTAAAATCCTGGCAACTACTGTCTATATATCTCTAGCACACTCCTCTTTCTTACTCAACGACATCAGAACCTGACTCACCATCTTTCTATCCTCCTCAACTTCTGCCCTCATATTAGGAACTTCAAAATATGTATTGACACTACTTCATATACCCTTACTTCTTAGTTCTACATTCCATTCACTTCCCAAGACTTGTTTCTTCACCACTTGTTATCTTAGCCACACACAAAGACAGTCATATATTTTATTTTGACAACACCCATAAAAGCACTATTTCTATGCTTATGAATTCTGAAATCCCCTTATCTAACCACAATAGACTAGTTTTTACCCCTCCTTCTACATTCCCTAAACAAACTCTAACCTTCTTCCACACACAGCCCTTTAATCCCTGGAATAAACAGTTCTTTCTGAGTAGATCACAACTCAAGTAGCCACTCTCTTCATTTTCTCCCAAATTTATCCTCTTACTGAACCAATTCAGCTCTATCTTGTCCCTTGATGAGATCTCACATGGTTAAAATAAAAGTTCCTTGAATATTTAAAAATAGAAGACTCATCACAAAGTACAAATGTAACTATTTCAATTCTGAAAAGGGTAGAACTTTAATACCATATTGTCTCTGTTATGTATATCTTATATTATATGTTCTCATTATGAAGGATGAAAGTATTAAATTGTCTCTTGATTAACATTCCTGTCCACATTAAAAATTTGTAGAGATACACTGGTAAATATTTAATAATTGGATTTGGAGGTGGCATATATGCCACACATTTTAATTTCATCAGCATTAGTAACATTTTCTCCATAACTGTATTAAAGCCTAAAGAAATAACAAAATAATGAATTCAGCACTGCTTTGTAGATAACCAGTTTCTGAGGAATATTTCTCACAATGAAAACTTAATAATCAACCCTGTAAATTTGGATTGAGCTAGTTACAGCATACCTCTGAAGGTAAGTAACTTGAAGTCCAGGAAAATCAGTATTTCCAAGGTTATGAATTTGACTGGCATTAGATTTAGGAACAGAATCAAGAACTTCTCCTTTTTAGCCACTGTAATGGTAAGGGGATTTGAAGATCTTCCCTGCGCTTTAATGGGACTCACTTAGAGAGCAACATCAGAAACTTGCTTAGGGGATGCTTTTTTTTTCAGGAAGGACCTCACCTTGTGTTACTTTGTAATTCAGCAGTGGATCATGAAGGTTATGATGCCCTCTGACCCTGAAGAAGGGTATATATACTCTGACGAGTGGTTTTGCTTTGGTCTCACTTATGGGAAGAGTTGTGTGATTTGGTCAGATGAGACTCTGGCTTTTGAGCCCACTGACTTTGAAATCCCAGATGTTTGTGCTTCTCTCTCTGCTAACTAGCTATGTGTGTATATAATGGTCAGACATCTAGAAGCCCTGACTGTTGATTGGTTGATTTGTGTTATTTTCTCTGTCTGTATTTTTTGTCTGCTTATAATTTCTAATTGTATTTTCTGAAGTTCAGGGTGTTGACTTTTCTCCTGAACTAAATGAGTGATATATATGTTTGCTTAAAGTAAGATTGTTAACCCCTTTTGAATTGCTTTCCTTTAGAAAAGCAGATCAAAGAATCTGTGCTAATAGCCATCCTGGGTATGCTACAGTGCTTGCTATTGCAGTCAGTGATATTTCCACAATACTACCCTCATTGCTCATGGAAAAATGAGTAGTCACTTTAGCTATAACAGAGTATATGTAAGGAAGTGATGTGAGAAGCCTCATAGAGCTTATGTATGCAAGACCATAGAAACCTATGCAATATCAAGAAGCCTGGCCTTTTTAGCCTAAATTTGTTATCATCATCATCATCATCATCATCATCATCATTATCATTATTATTATTTCATTTTTAGCATAAGAGGGATATGATAATAGCAATGGGATAAGAATGTTATTCTAGTGGTGGAGCCAAGGTGACAGAGTATGAAGAGCTTCCTCTTTT
Organism: Petaurus breviceps papuanus; assembly: GCF_028583685.1. Classification (NCBI taxonomy): domain Eukaryota; kingdom Metazoa; phylum Chordata; class Mammalia; order Diprotodontia; family Petauridae; genus Petaurus; species Petaurus breviceps. Next base: position 6,484,161 of record NW_027186315.1, on the reverse strand, counting down.
AAATCTTTCAAATTACCCCTGCAAAATAACTTCAGAATAACACATCAAATCTTGTTTTGGAGAGGCATAGGCACGCCACACTCAGAAAGAATGAAGTGGAGGAACAGGTGGAGGTTTGTATCTGGAAAATCTGAGAAGACAATTTTGGCTGTAGCATCAGATGAGATCTTGCTGGCTCAGTTTCCTTATTGTGTTCCTTTGAAAAGGAATGTTATACACCTAGCTATTCCTGAGTCTGGCAATGTGATGGAATTGATGAATCATGTCCCTGTTTTATCCTTTTATAGCAAATTTCTCTAATGAGAGCAAATGGTCAGTAAAAGATATGAGCACAACGCGAATATGTGAGATCTTGCTTTTTTATTTTTACGTGAATGCATAGTCATTCCACATCCCAAACAATTGGATATATTAGTACTCAGGTTTATCATCTTCTTGTCTATATAGTCATGGGGATTTTTATCCCATATACTATGGCTTGGATAATAAAATATGTGTTTAAGATCTGAGCTATTCAGGCTAAAATTATATTCCTTTCTATATCTTAAACATTTTAGTAACTCAATATTGCTATCAATTACTGAAATAAAATCAGAAACATCTTTTGTTCGGTTTGGGGAAGAGAATTTCAGTGCAATCAATTTTCTTAGAGGGAGATAACCTATAGAAAAATGCATGTTTGGTCTAGTCATTACTTAAGTATCCTCCCAAGTCTTTTGTTATAATTGGAGCAAAAGTTAGTTTCTGGCAAATTCATTTGTGTAACTGTTGAACCAAGGTGTAGAACAATTCTACCTGCAAAAGAGTTGCTACTTCCCAATAGCATCTGATCCTCCTAAAGGAATTGGAATAAGATTGGAAACTTTTGAGAAGGTAACAAGATCAGATAATCCTGTATGTCAAATGTGAACTATTCCAATCAGGCTTTTGCTTTCTTTATGTTTTCCTCTAAAAGTGATATCACTTTTAAATTCTCCCTATATTTGGGCCCTATGTATTGAACTTACTTGTCAGATATTTGTCTTCTAGAATACGGGCCATTCACCTACAGTTGGTAGTAAACAGTGAGTACCTGCCCTTGTCCACTCATCATCCCCTGGATGCAGCCTATGGTCAGTTCCAGTCAACCTCCTCCCTTCAAATTAGGGTTGGCTTTAAAGGCCTTGTCAGCAGGAAACATTTCAGAAGATGAGACCTTCACCCCTTACCCCAAAGATTCTGGATGCCTTTTCTTTGAGGTGGGAATGATGTGCTGATGGGACCTGGGCTCTGAATTTTCTCATACATTTCAGTAGCACAGACCACTGGCACCTTTGCCCAAGGCATCTGGGACAACAAAGCCCACTTATATAACTAAATGAGCTTATTTGACAGTTTTTTTTCAGTGTCCTCTTGGCACACCCCAGGCTACTTACCTTAATTTCATCCAGATCTTTTCACTGTCCTTTTTTTGTATAAAGTATTAGTCTCACCCCCATCAAGTTTCAGATTCTCTAGGAACTCTGCCTGTTTCCAATGGCTATACAATAAACTGCTACTTGGCTGAACAAAAAAAAAAAAAAGTCTTTCCTTTGGTAGTATATTTTGAACAATTGAGGGCTCCTTTTGCATTGTGAACTCATGTAGGTAGATCACTGAAATCATCCTTTATCATGTGAACTACTTCAATAATGGGCCTTTTTTCCCTTGGCCTGGAATCATATCTGTAATATGTATGTGAAGAAGTAATCTTTCTTAATCTGTCTCTATTTCAAAACATTAGTGGATCTGGGGTATTTTTTCAGCATCCTTCCAGTCATTTGGAAATTCAAGATTGTTAAATTATCAATGCCAGTTAGTTGGCATAGTGGAGAGAGCACTGGACCTGGAGACAGGAAGACTTGAGTACAAATTCAGTCTCAGATCTGTAAAATGTAGATAATAATAGTATAGATCTTATGGGGTTGTTGTGAAGGGAAAAAAAGGTAATATTGGTAAAGGCACATAGTATGTAATTAATAAATGCTTATTTCCTTCTTTGTCCTCCCAAAGATATAGATATTTCTTTGATATATATTTTTCTTGCTTCTGACTCCTTCTAACTATTTTAAAGGACACCACAGTAAGGTTTTGTCAGACATCAAAGGGAAAGAAGAGATAGGAGAAAATAATGAAATATGTAGCTCTCATCCTGAGGACATTACTCACAGAACAGGTTTCGTGATTCATATAAGATCCATTTTATTGCTTTTTTTCTAATGTAACAGAGCTCACCTTTTTAAATGGCTGAAACTCTTAAAGTATAGTTACTTCAAAAGATGCCATTCCTCTCATCCTCATGTATTCCATTATAGCAGTGAACAAGTAGACTGATGACAAGACTCTCTGCAGCAGTTAAGTGCAGGTCTTACAGCAGTTGAGCAGTTTATGTACTTGTCAAATGTCATTCTGAGCTTAGGGAAGCCTATTTGAAGTTCCAAGCTTACATCTGATTGATAGCTTTCCATGACAGCTACATTGTTTTTGATAAAGCAGGATGAAAACAAGTTCATAAGAAAGAAGGAAAGTAATGTTTCTTTTTTTTTCTATATGCCTTGTTGTTTCTTGGATGCAGTAGATTGTTACAATTTTATACAATATATACCTTAGTAGATATGAGCTATTCAGTTAAGCAATTTAAAGCTGACACATACTTTAATAATTTCAGTTACCACGTATCAGGCTGATTTCTTACTTGGAATATCCCTTCTTTAAACACAAACACATACAGAGACACAGACACACACACGTATACACTTTACTAAATTCCCATTCACTTCTTAGCCCAAATTTAATTCTACTTCTTCTGTGAAAGGTTTCATGATATCCACCAGTTTGTACTACAGTCACCCACTTAAATTTATAAGGAATCACTTTCTCTTAACAATATATTGATTACATTTTCAAGTGATATTGCTTATAATAGTTTTATTATTTTCTGTGTCGTGCTCTAAAGGACTATGATATCTGTAAGGGCAAGTACTATGCCTTATATAAACTTTGAATCTCCACCCTCATCTCACAAAGTATTCTATCCCCAGTAAGAATTTAAGAAAAAAGTATTTGTCAACAATGAAACAAAAAGTATTTCTTAACTTTGATATATGCTATGCTAAGTATTGAGGATACAAAAATGATCAAGATGCACCCTGCTGTCAAAGAGCATACATACTAATGAGGACTATTTTGGACAAGAGAGTTAAAGGGAATGGGGATGAGACTCAAAGGGCAATGAATGAATAACTAATAATACCAATGTATATTCATGCCTATAGATGGACACTTGAATATTTGTAAGTAGGCCAGGCTTTCTGCGAATTGACCTTTGGGGCCTACTGAACTGGGCAGAAAAGTGGTTTGGTAACTGAAAAATACTTATTTTAAAAAATGATTTATTTTGTTAGTTTTAATTCCAAAGTGGCTAGGCATGTGTGAAAAGATTCAATTTCATATGGACAATCCATGCATTCTACTGGATTTGATGTGATGTAAAAAAATCAAGTGGACAGTTCAGCATTTTGGATGCAGCCCCCATGGAATTTTTGTTGTGAGAACATGGATAGTATTTACACAAGATTAGAGGGAATGGGGAAGTTGGGCTTTTCATAGTTGCTTGTCTACCAGTAAGATTGCAAAACCATGGAAGTAAAACTAAGTTATTTCATAATATTTAGGGCAATTTAAGGTTTTAAATTATTTTTAACACACTATTTCAATTAATAAAAAAACAACAACTTTGGAGTTTTTTTATCTCATTCTTTTTACACTAAAAGAGTTATTACTTTTTAAAAAAATAAATTGATTTTAAGCTATATTTTAAAATAAAAAGTAGCCTGGCTTGCTTATTATTAGGTTGATTTTGTACATAGAATTCTTTAATTGCATGTATATCAGTATAAATACACCTAGGTTTGTATGTAATATTTTATAGTGTAACAGCAAGCATCCTAGCATACCCAGGATGGCTGCTAGCACAGGATCTTAGATTTGCTTTTCTAAAGGAAAGCAACTCAAAATGGGTTAGCAATCTTACTTTAATCAAACACATATCATTTCCCTAGTTCAGGGGAAAATGTCAGAACCCTGAACTTCAGAGAATACAAACAGAAATTACCACAGAAAATAACACAATTTAGCAGACAGGGCTTCCAGCTGTCTGACCATTACATCCATACATAGTTACCATAGAGGGAGGGACAAACATCTGGGTTTTCAAAGCCAGGGGACTCAACCACTGCCCACAGTCTCATCTGGCCAAATCACACAACAACTCTTCCCAAAGTGAGCCCCAAGGCAAAACCTCACATCAGGGTATGTATAGCCTTCTCCTGGCTCAGAGAATGTCACAGCCCTCTTGACCCACTGTCCAATCACAAAGTAGTGAGATGTGGGTGTTCCTGAAAAACAAATCTCCCACCACAGGCTTCATGTGACCACATTCAGCCTATTAGGGGACAGAGTACATTTTCAAATGAGGGAATGTTCTCAGATTCACCCAAGCCTGTCAAGGGGCAAACAGGCAGGGAAGATCTTCAGATTCCCATTACCATAACATACAGACAAATAAATTTGTGACAGTGAGTCAGAGAGACAATAAGCAAGATTGGTCCCCATCACCCAGGAGAAAGCATTAAATACCAGTTGAAACAGTTACTTTAATTTTTCAAGATGTAATTGGAACTTATTTTCTCCTCAATTGTACAACTCACAATATTGTGAGTTTTCATAGAAGGAAATAGTTCATTTTACATAAGATAATGCAAAAATTAATACATCATTTCATCATCAATATAAGGAGAAGTATAAGTTATATACATATAAACATGTTTATAGATATATGTGATTATTAAGGTAACATTACTTTACTTTTTGTGGAAATCAGAAAGGCTTCATTCACCACAAAAACTATGAAATAGAAGCAAACACTATAGGGTTTCAATATTCCAGTAATGGTTTCTTAAAACCTGAGACAATTCACTATTTATTTATTTATTTTATGCTAGATGAATTCCAAATGGACAGTTTTATTTTGTTTGTTTGTTTAAGCAATTGGGGTTAAGTAACTTGCTCAAGGTTACACGGTCATTTATTTCTCAGTGTTGTGCTAAATATCTGAGCCCAGATTCTATCCTCAGGTCATCCCAACACTGGGGCCAGTGCTCTTACTCACTGAGCCACCTGGCCACCCCAGACAAATAGACAGTTTTGAAATGCTTTCCTCAGTACTGAACTTTTCCTCACAGAGTCCTCACCAACCTTAAGAGACCATGCTTCAGAGGAAATTTGGCCCAAGAGCCTTACATTGCAGATTGGTGACTGTCTGTGCTTCATTTCACTGCTTCCTTTCCAGTCACCTCTTCCACATCATCCTTTTCTTACATTCCCTGTGGTTCAAGAATGATTATTAATCATCAAATTAACTTTATCATTCTTTTGGAGAGGGTGCATCAATTTAATCCCCTATACCCTAACTACTATGTTTCATGTTCTTGAGGAAAGAGACTGGTCTATCTATCTATCTATCTATCTATCTATCTATCTATCTATCTATCTATCTATCTATCTATCTATCTATCAATCTATCTATCTATCAATCTATCTATCTATCTATCTATCTATCTATCTATCTATCATCTATGAATCTATCTTTCTATCTATTTATCTATGTATGTATGTATGCATGTATGTATGTATGTATGTATCTATCTATCTATTTGTTCATTTACGTGTTTGTTTTTGTATTCCCAGCCCTTAGTGCAGTTCTGAATGTTTTTTTTAATCCATTTGTTCAAAAGAAATAAATGTTATTCTTTTCACAAAACCAATTTCCTCTTTCTCTTAAAAATAAGTTTAAAGTTAATTTTCCTTATTATTTCATTACTACATGATAGAGTTTTCTCTATCTGGTCCTAATTCTTGCTTCATTTAAGTAGGGGGAAATCTTTAATATATTCCTTTTGTTTTTATCTTTTTCTCATTTTATTCAGTTGTCTTCTTTCTCTTCATTGTGCCACATTTGCCCCAAATGGATTTAAACTTAAGATTAAGTGATTTATTTGGGGATAACATATTATAAGAAAACATGCCTTATGTTAACAAAGTCTAGAAAACTAAAAGTGATTACCCTTGTGCATATAACATTGTACACAGAGCTTTACAAATTTCAAAATGATCATTAAACACTAATGTTTTCTCAAACACATCAGGAATGGGTGATAAAATAAATACATCTATTTGATCTGGTTTTTTTTTTTAGCATTATCTATCTTATTTATGCCTGCGTAAGGATATATGTCACAGCACACACCCCTCAGGAGTGAAGTGGCCACCATTTGTCCAAGGGGCCACAGCTGGGGATGTACTTAACTCCACAGCCATCAGGAATAAGTTGATTCTCATCTATCATATCCTCAAATCCATCAGCATTGAACATGGTGAAACCCCATTTCTTGGAGTTGTGGATCTTCTGGGGCCAGGGAACTTGAACGTGGCTCTACGCAAAGTTTCAATCACATGTTCTTTATTCTGGACCTTGGTTCGAATCGACATGATAACTTGGCCAATGTTTACATGGGCTAAAGTTCCCTGGGGCTTCCCAAAGGCTCCCCACATGCCAGTCTGGAGCCTATCATCTCCAGCACATGACAACACCTTATTGATGTGGATGACATGAAAAGGATGTAGCCACACATGAATATGAAAGCCATGCTTGCCACAACTCTTCACCATGTACTTGTTGGCACAGATCCCAGCGGCCTCTAAGGCTTCGGATGACAGCTGTTCGTATTCATCTGGCACCATGTGGCCACACAATGGAAATTCATCCACTTTTGCTTTCTTTCTACCAAGATCAAAGATTCTTATCTTGGCATCAGGAACTCCCCTGCAGAAATGGGATGTCAGGTATGGCTTATTTTTACAGTACCCATAGCAGCGGGCAGGACGAAGGCTCTTTGCGTTGGCACCATCAAGGACTGTATCTTGCCACAGGGGAAGGGCTGCTATGTTTTTTAAAATGTGTTTTTGCAGTATTGTTAAACAAGAAGTGCTTAAGTATTAGTAACAAATAACCGATTCCAACTCTGCTAAAAATTGTCCAATATTCAAGACAACTATCAGGGATAACATTTGGGGCACTTCTATTTAACATTGATAATGTCTCCATAAATGACAAAAAATGAATTTAGTAAAAGGTGTGTTCTTTCCAACACTTCAAGTAAAAGTTTTCTGTTCTTTTGGTCCTTTTTTTGTATATGCTTCTTGAAATCAATAATTTCATTTGTTTTCTCAGCTGGAGCTTCTGAAAATCTAAATGAGTAATTGATTTATAATTTGATATTTATGACTAATAGTATGTTTAAGTATGTAAAATTTAGTTGAATTGTGTCATTTTCAGCTGATCTTTCACAAATATTTCAGTTTTAGTTCAAGCCCTAAATAACAAAATTATTTCAGTGAGTTTTCAATAAATAGTATTTTAGGTAGTAGGCCAAGAAAGTCTGATCAATAATACCCTTGCCAAGAGGATTCTAGGAAGATGGCAGGGTAGGTGAGAAAATTCCCAGTTCTCAAGATTTTGCTGCACAAAAAAGATAAAACAGTGCTGCAGGGCAAACATAGAGGTAAAAATAAATAAGAGATAGGGCAGAACAGAAATCCTGGGACATTTTTAGAAGATTTGAAAATTTTCAAAGATTAGAAAAAAAATTCCAGGTTGGTCCTTGTGAAGAGCAAATCCCTCTAGGCAAGGTAAAGTTTAACCAACAAGCTGCAAGCCCTAGGGTTACCTCAGATGTGAGCCTGCTTCAGCCCCAAGACACAGGAAGGTTTAACCCCAAGAACAATGAGGAAAGTTGGGTGTCTGAGTTTATGAAGATCAAGTGAAACTCAGCTGACTGGGAATGCCAGACCAAGCTGTGCTGTAGAGATGGGACTGGATGAGAAGGAACCAGCTTAAGCCTGATGAGTGCAGAAGCAGTAGGGTGGGGACACCATTTGCTGTGGTCACTTACCAGAGGCTGAAGCTCTTGGTTTGGGATCAAGGTCAGAGAGTCCAAATGAAAGAAGATCTGGGGCCAGGGATAATATCCACAGCTTTCCCCCACCCACCATTGCACAGGCAAACAAGAAAGAATCTAAAAATAGAGAGCTACTATGCTAATGGAGAACAGGGTTCATCTTCAGAGGAGGGTAGTGAAGCATAGAAACTCGCTTCTACCCAAGGGTAACATTAAATGGTCACCTGTCCAAAATGAATTCATAGAAGAACTTAAAAATATATTTAAAAATCAAATGAGAAGGTTGGGTAGGTGGTGCAATAAATAGAGCACCAACCCTGGAGTCAGGAGGATCTGAGTTCAAATCCAACCTCAGACAATTAACACTTACTAGCCATGTGTGACCTCGGGTAAGTCACTTATCCCCAACTGCTCTGCCTCCCCCCTCCAAAAAGCAAAACAAAAAACAAAAACAAAAAAAAAATCAAATGAGAGAGAGTGAGGAAAAATCAAACACAAAAAGAACAATTCAAGAAAACAAGATTATGAAAAGAAAGTCAATCAATTAAAAAAGGAGATCCAGATTGTTTTTTTAATTTTATGTTTACTTTTAGTGTATATCATTCATTTCCACAAGATTTTGAGTTACAAACTTTCTCCCCATCTTTCCGCTACCCACCACCCCAAAGCAGTGATCTCACTGTATACCACCTCCCCCAAATTGCTCTCTCCTATATTTTCCCCCATGGCCTCTCTGACTTTCTGGTAAGTCAAGATGGATCTCCATACCCCAGGGCCTACATATATTATTTCCCAGCTGCATGCAAAAAAAATTAATACTTTTATTTTTTTTATGTTTAAAAAAATAAAATTTATTTATAGTTTTTAACATTCATTTCCACAAGATTTTGAGTCACAATTTTTTTTTCTGTCTTTCCCCTACCTCCCACCCCAATATAGCCAGCCTACAAAATAACCTTTTCCCCAGACTGTTCTCTCATATCCTCCCCCATCCCACTCCCTACTTTTTAGTAGGGCAAGATGGATTTCTATACCCCAGTGTCTGTATATCTTATTTCTCAGTTGCATGTAAAAGAATTTTTTTTTAATTTTAACATTTGCTTTTAAAACTTTGATTTCCAGATTCTTTACCTTCTTCCCTTCACACAAACCTGCAATGGGAAGGCAAGCAATTCAATATAGACTGTACATGTGTAGTTATGCAAAATGTTTCCATAATAGTTATATTGTGAAAGACTAACTATATTTCCCTAAATGCTGTCCTGCCCCCTCACTTATTCTATTTTCTCCATTGACCCTTTGTTGGGGGCCAGGGAGTAATGGTATATGGGCTAGTGCCTGCTTGCTTGATGTATGACCTTAAAAGGTAATGAATAGAGCTGTAGAAGATGATTGGCTATGTGTCCCTATAAGTTGTCCTGATACGGAAGTTCAGAGCATTCGCGATGTAGCTGAGCCTGAATAAACAACTCCTGCGAACCTCGGGTATTCTGTCTGGTAATTCCTCCTAGGAGGCCGGTGACGGTGACGACTGAAGACTTACCATGGGTAAGTAAGAGGACGGGATATCAATAGCCCACCACAACTGGCGCCCAACGTGGGGCCTGGGTAGGGTCCGAGAAGACCGTCTGGGCTGTAACTAGCTCTCCAGACAGCCTCATCAGTAAAAGAGTACCTTTGAGAAGATGGGAGGGGCAATGAGTGCAGGGGCAATAAGTATCCCCGCAATTTTACCCAAGGAGAAAGGAGTTATTGCCGCGCAGCTTTATAAGATATGCGCGAAGGGCGGCGTAAAGATACCAATAAGAACGTGCCGCCAGTTTGTAGAAAAAATATGGACCATCTGCCCCTGGATACAACATGCGGGGGTGCAGGCAGGCAGATGGGCCGTGGTGGGACAACAAATGGCTTCGTATGAAGAAACAAACCCGGGGTCATTAACCCCAACTGATTTCAACGTTTATAGAATGGTGGACTCGGTACTCAACCCAAAACCCTTGCCCCTGTCCTGCCCGGTGAGTACTCAAGTTGGGACATCCTTAGCAGGCTCCTCTGGTGAGGAGTCAGAGGAGGAGTCAACTAGCCGACCTCCTCAATATCCATGGGAGGAGATGAGAAAGGCAGAGAGGAAATTAGCAGGCGAGGAAGATGGCGACAGCTAAGGAGCTGGCTCCGCGCGCTGTTCGTTGGGAACAAGAACCCGGAAAGGAAAATTAGCAGGCGAGGAAGATGGCGACAGCGAAGGAGCTGGCTCCGCGCGCTGTTCACTGGGAACAAGAACCCGGAAAGGAAGAGGCGGTGGCGCAGCAAAAATTAGAAAGGAGGAAGTGCATGACTTCGACGCCTACAGGGCGTCGCCTAGGAAAAAAGAGGAAGTCCCTACATGGGAGGCGGCCGCCTGGGCTGCCGAATGGGTGGAAGGAAGCCGTCCTCCTCCCTTCAACCCTGCCGGAGGCCTGATCACTTTCAAGAAGCAGATAGATAACTTAAGCCCCACACCTACGGGAGTGGTTACTAAAAGCCTCAAACATGCACTTGAGAGGGGAGAAGAGGTAGAATGGGAAGAGTGGGATATGTTCCCCATTATTACTGACCCACTGTCTGGACAACGACAATACGCTCCCATTCCCTATAAGATGTTAAAAGAGCTTAAGGAAGCAGTCACCAAATATGGCCCTTCTGCCCCATATGTGCAGAGATTATTGCGTAACATGCTGGCTATTGCCCCCTGGACCCCGGCAGATTTTGATGAAGTTGCCGCCTCCTGCCTTGAGCCTGCCTTACACCTGGCTTTTAAAGCTCAAACCCGGAGAGAGGCTAGGAAACTAGTAAAAGCCTGAGGATATAACCCTCCGGAGGATGCCGTAGATCTTATCTGCGGGGCCGGGATATACTCAGAGCCCCGCATACAAGCTAATTACGGCCAAAATGAGACGGATGCAGTGAGAGAAGCCCACGTGGCAGCATGGCAAAAAGTAGGAGCCAAACAGGGAAGTAAGGGCGGGGCTAAGCTAGTAGGGTTTAGACAGAAAGCCGAACAGTCCCCCCTTTCCTTTGTCAATGAAGTCCAGGAGACCATAGCCCGGGTAATGGGGACTGGCCCTGGCACGGAACTCCTAATCAAACAATTGATAAGAGAAGGCCTCCAGCTGAAGGGCGCCGCTGCCCTGGCTACCTTACCCCCCGAGGCCCCCCTGGAAGAGATCATAGATAAGTTAATGGATCTCCCTAAGGAAGACTCCATTCAGGCCCTTGTGACCGCTATGGAACAGAGAGAGGAGAATTTAGTGGCCGCTTTGCAAAAGATGAGCTTAGGGTCGAGTAAGAAACCAGTTTGTTTTAATTGTGGAAAACCGGGTCATGTCAAGGCTCAGTGCCGCGCCCCAACTCGTGAGGCCACGCCCAACTGCTATTGCTGCGGGAAGCCCGGCCATATTGCGAAGTTTTGTAGAAACAAAAACCAGGGAAACGGCAAAAAGGGGGGTCCGGCCACGGGGCACTCCCTTCAAAAATAAAAAAGCGGCCCCATGATATATGAGACTGTGAAGGTATGGGCCGCGGAGAGAGACCCCGCTTATCATATGGCCCCCTGGGAGACCTTAGCTGTACCCTCCCGCCTTCACAAATTTCCAGCCTTAATTACAGGACCTGAAGGTTATACTGATTTCATTACCCATACTCAAGTTGCTGAGGGTCCAGAAGCTAGTATTATTTTGACCAACCCTCACCCATATCCAATTGATATCCAAAGAAACCAAGCAATAGGAAAGGCTTTGCCCTTGTCTGATTCCCCGTTTATGGAGAGTGGGAAGGCCTGCAGAGTGTATTGGGTGCGGTCTGTGACAACGGACCGCCCCTTCCTTGAGGTGTTAGTAGAAGGAATACCCCTCACAGGAATCATGGACACAGGGGCAGATTGCTCAGTTATAAATCAAGGCCAATGGAAGACTGAATGGAGCTTGACCAGTTTGGATCAACAAGTGATGGGGGTCGGGGGTAAAAAGGCAGCCCCCCGGGCAGCAAGAGCTTTAACATGGGCAGTTCAGGAGAGGACGGGCCGTTTCTATCCCTTGTGCCTCACTGATCTTCCCTATGCCTTATGGGGGTGGGACATTTTGAGTCAACTTAACCTGTCCCTGGCTACCCCCGATAGCATAGTGGGAAACTAATTGGGGCCACCTTTGAGATGAGCCACGCCCCTGAACTAACATGGGCTAACCCAGACCCTGTCTGGGTTGAACAGTGGCCCCTAACTCAAGAAAAGCTCATCGCCCTTAAAGAAATTGTTCAGGAGTTATTACAACAGGGAAGAATAGAACCCTCCTTTAGCCCATATAATTCTCCTGTATTTGTGATAAGAAAGAAAAGTGGAAAATGGAGGATGTTGGTAGATTTGAGAGCAGTGAATTCCTGCTTATTGCCCATGGGGGCATTGCAGCTTGGCTTGCCTACCCCTACTGCCATTCCACAAGAATGGGAGGTGATTGTAATAGATATAAAAGATTGCTTTTATAGTATTCCTTTGCACCCCAAAGATCGGGAAAAATTTGCTTTTTCAGTGCCTGCAACCAATTTTCAATCCCCCAGCCAACGATATCAATTCAAGGTACTGCCACAAGGAATGGCCAATAGTCCCACCTTGTGCCAATATTACGTGGCACACATTTTAGAGCCCATTAGAGGCCAGTTTCCAAAATTAATGATTATGCATTATTTGGATGATATATTGATTGCAGGCCCAACCATGACGGCAGTACAAAAATGTCTTCAAGTTGTTATACAGAGATTACAAGATAGAGGCCTCCTGATAGCCCCAGAGAAGGTTCAAAAACAATATCCATATGAATATCTTGGACATAAGATTTTTCCAGGCAAAGTAGTTCGGCAGCTGCCCCCTATTGCCTTGGAGAAATATGTGACTTTGAATGATTTTCAGAAATTGATTGGGGCCATTCAGTGGTTAAGAGCAACAATGCCTGTCCCATAAACCTTAATGCAGCCCTTATATGAGATCCTTAGAGAAGATTCAGACCTTTCCTCCCCCCGCCAATGGACTCCATCTGCCCGACAATCTATAGAGGAAATAATGAAAAGGACAAACACCTGGCTAGTGAGGGTGAAACCAGCTTGTCCAATTTATTTCCAAGTCCTAGCAGATGAGGGCCCAAGCTGGGGATGCCTTTTCCAAGAACATGGCTGCCTCGAATGGCTCTATCCAAAAACACAAAAGAATACCTTAGCTAATAAGTGGGAATCTCTAGCCCTTTTTTGTCTACAAGCATTGGAGCATTGCCGCACCGTTTTTGGTTGCGATTATAGGCTTAATATGAATATTCCCTCAGAAACCGTTCGTGCTTTGGCCCAGGAATCTTTAAATTGGGCCACTCTTTTGGTTTCGGTTCCCTTAGGAAGACTTAATCCACCTCCAATTCTTAGGATGTTTGCGGAGCTGAAGTTAGCCAGAGGCAGATCCATAGTTTCCCCACAACCTGTAGAGGGCCCCAATGTGTTTACTGATGCCACAAAAATGAATCGGGCCGTTGTATGTGATCCTCAACGCCCAGCCACCTGGGTGTATACTACCCCTTATAGTTCTACTCAGAAGAATGAAATGTTTGCCATTCTACAAGCCCTAGAGCTTTATAGGGATGTTTCTTTTAACTTAATAACTGATAGCTTGTATTGTGCCCAGTTGATGCCTAGACTAGAGGATGGCTATATTTCCAAGAATACATCAGTTCTTGACTTATTAGTTCAGTTACAAAAGGCCTTGTGTGATCGTACACATCCCTTCTATGTGATGCATGTGTGCTCTCATGTGTCCACCGAAGGGCCTATATTCTCTGGCAATGATGCAGCTGATAAAGCCCTCTATGCAATACACTCAACTCCACCCGAGATGGCTCATGAGTGGATTACCCTTCTGGCGCTGCTTTCCCTGTTGGTGATCACGAGTGGAGAACCCCGATGGGGCATCCTGACTGCCTTTCCCCGTGCGATCCTGGTTAAACACAATACCATGGTGTTCCCTCGCATATTCACAACCAATGTGAGCCTGGATTTTCCCTTCCTGCCATTTGATCCAACTTTGGCCCCAAAGACCAAAAATAGGACTATAATTTTGCCAAAGACCCTATGCTTTCAGATCGCGGAGCATGACAAGAATTATAGTAACCCCTGCATAAAACTTTTGCCCCAGGCGGCTGTTTGGCTAGATATACCCCAGTGGGGGAACAACC
>NW_027186315.1:6451301-6469876 GCF_028583685.1 Petaurus breviceps papuanus | reverse complement strand
TACCCCAGTGGGGGAACAACCGAAGCAATGGTACTTGGCTGCAGGGCCGCTGGCCAGCCGCCCCAGTAAACATCAATGCTAATAAGACTAGCCAGCCTAAATGGGCTCCATATTGCCAAGGCCGTCGAGGGACTTTACTACCCCCTTGGACCGGTTGTCAAGCCCAAAGGGCCCTCACGGTATCTCAGTGGTTCACCTTTTCACCCTATATAGCTACTCAATTTAATGCCACCTTTCGGGGATATAATTGGACATACCAAAACCCCACTATGAGTGCACCTTCCAATCCCTTCGATGTTTGGTTATTGTGTGGGGTGGGAGGGAGTTGTACAGATATTTCTCCTATTTCCATGATATCTGGAGGAATGGTTGGTAATGCGACTGGCACATGGGATATTACAGATAAATTTGAAAAGACCTTTAACATAACGGATCCAGGACAGAACATCTCGTTCTCCCCCACCCCTGTGTGCCTCTGGCAGCCATTTCTTTTTATATTAAGCAATGCCTCGGATGTGGGAGAAGAACTGAATTGCACCAAGAACACCTGTTTCTACACTTCCTGCTGGAACGCCACTGCGTTTCCCCTTGCCGTTGCAGTACGCATGCCACAATGGGTGCCGATTCCTATTGACGCTCCTCCATCAACCATCTTAACAAGGAACCCACGGGATTTTGGGGTTACTTTGGCAATTGCTGCCGCCATAGCCGTCTCCGCCGCCGCCGCTACAGCAGCTGCAATTTCCTTAACGCAGTCTGTAGCGCCTGCTGCCACCATTTCCAACTTAACGCAAGCAGTGGTTTCGGCCTTAGATACCCAGGCAACCGTGAACGCCCAATTAAAGGGTGGGATAATGTTAGTTAACCAGCGCCTTGATTTGGTGCAAGAGAAAGTTAATATCTTATGGGAAATAGCACAGGCCGGGTGTGAGGAACGGCTGCCAGGAGTTTGTATTACCTCCATAGTGTATGAGAATTTCACACAAGCCGCTAATCTGTCCCGGCAATTGTCAACTCTTTTGTTGGGCTCCTGGTTGGCAAATTTTGATGACACACTTGGGCGACTGCGCAGAGCCATAGTTCGCATTAATTCAACCCGTATAGATCCCTCGATGGCTAATGGGCTGGTCGCCTGGCTTAATTCCCTGACCTCCTTTGTTCAAACCTGGGGAGGTCTAGGAGCCTCCCTGGGCGTTGTTTTGATAATACTAGGGATTGTAATCTGGTGCCTTTGCAATATGCGATGCCGACAACATGGGTACATGCTATTGACCCAAAAGGCCATTATGGCCATTGAGGAAGGAGCAGACCCACAAGTATGGCTGGCCTCCATGGAAGACATGTAACGCCCTTGAAGTAAGACGGGATCCGTTCTATGACGGGCAACCTCTCCTGACCCGGCCGCCTAAGACAGGGCCCGAGGGCGTTGGGTTACCGAGGAGACGGGTAAGGTTCAGGGATCAGGAGATGACCCAAGCCAGAACATCCCGCATTCCCTTACTGCCGCCAGGGTCTGCTAAATTCAGGTTATTGCAACTGCACCGCTTAAGGCTGTACCGGACAAACGTCCTGATTAAACAAAAAGGGGGAGATGTTGGGGGCCAGGGAGTAATGGTATATGGGCTAGTGCCTGCTTGCTTGATGTATGACCTTAAAAGGTAATGAATAGAGCTGTAGAAGATGATTGGCTATGTGTCCCTATAAGTTGTCCTGATACGGAAGTTCAGAGCATTCGCGATGTAGCTGAGCCTGAATAAACAACTCCTGCGAACCTCGGGTGTTCTGTCTGGTAATTCCTCCTAGGAGGCCAGTGACGACCGAAGACTTACCATGGGTAAGTAAGAGGACGGGATATCAATAGCCCACCACAACCCTTTCCCTTTTTTTAAAGTAAATTTTATATTTATTTTTAGATTACATCATTCATTTCCACAAGATTTTGAGTTACAAATTTTCTCCCCATCTTTCCCCTACCCACCACTCCAAAGCAGCAATCCCACTGAATACCCCCTGCCCCAATTTGCTCTCTCCTATACCCTCCTCATCCCTGCTCTGACTTTCCAGTAGGGCAAGATGGATTTCTATACCCCAATGTCTGTATATCTTATTTCCCTGTTGCATGTAAAAAAGAAATATATATATATATGTGTGTGTGTGTGTGTGTGTGTGTGTGTGTATTTTTGCATGTATTAAACATTTGATTTTAAAACTTTGGGTTCCAGATTCTTTCTTTCCTCCCTCATAACCCACCCTTACTGGGAAGATAAGCCCTTCAATATAGGTTGTACATGTGTAATAATGCAAAACAATTCCATCCTAGATATATTGTAAAGGATTGACTATATTACACTTCATCCTATCCCGTCCCCCACTTGTTCTATTCTCTACTTTGACCCTGTCCCTTTTTAAAAGTGTGTGCTTCCAATATCCTCCCCCCCCACCACCACCAACCTGTCCTCCCCTCCATCATCCCTCATCTCATCCCTTTCCCCCCTATTCTCCTGTAAGGTGAAATACACTATTTAGTGTATATGTCATCTCCCCCCTAAGCCAAATTCAATGAGAGTAAGGTTGACCCATTCCCTTTTGCCTTCCTATTCTTCCCCTCTGTTGGAAGAGTTTTCCCTTGCCTCTTCTATATGGGACAATTTACCCCATTCTGTCTCTCCCCATCTCCTCTCATTATATTCCTATCTCACCTTTCAATTTCACCTTTTAAGTATCATCCCATCCTATTTAACTTTTCCTGTGCCTTCTGTTTATGTATACCTGTACACATATATACACACACTCACATATGTATTCCTATGCTCATATAGCCTCCTATATAGAAATATGTATGTATGTTCACATACGTATACACACATATTTATATATACCCTTCAACTATTCCCATACTGAGGCAAGTTTCATAAGTTACAATTATTGTTTTTCCATGTAGGAATGTAAATAGTTCAACTTTGATAAGTTTTTCCTGTTTACCTTTTCATGCTTCTCTTGCTTCTTGTTTCTGAGTGTCAAATTTTTTATTCAACTCTGTTTTTTTCATCAAGAATGATTGAAAGTCCTCTATTTCATTGAATTACCATATTTTCCACTGAAACATGATCCTCAGTTTTCCTTACTAGGTGATTCTTGGTTTTAATCCCAGGTCCTTTGACCTCTGGAATATCATATTCCAAGCCCTTCAATCCCTCCATGTAGGCATCTGGCAGCTGCCAGATCCTATGTTATCCTAATTGTTTTTCCATAATATTAAAATTGTTTCTTCTTTGCTGCTTGTAATATTTTCTCCTTGATCTGGGAACTCTGGAAACTGGCTATAATATTCTTAAGAGTATTATTTGGGGGGATCTTTTTCAAGAGGTGATAGCTGGATTCTTTCAATTTCTATTTTTCCTTCTGGTTCTAAAATATCAGGACAATTTTCCCTGAGAATTTCTTGAAGGACAATTTCTAGGTTCTTTTTTTGATCATGGCTTTCAAGCAGTCCAATAATTTTTAAATGATCTCTCCTGGATCTATTTTCCTGTTCAGTGGTTTTCCCAATGAGATATTTCACATTGCCTTCTATTTTTTAGTTCTTTTGGATCTGTTTAATATTATCTTGATTGCTCAAAAAGTTACTAGCTTCCATTTGCTCCAGTCTAAATCTGAAGGAATTATTCTCTTCAGTGAGGTTTTGAGATTCTTTTTCCATGTGGAAAATTTGTCTTTTTAAAGCATTCTTCGACTCATTGGCTTTTTGAGTTTCTTTTGCCAATTGAGTTAGTCTATTTTTTAAGGTTTCATTTTCTTCAGTCAGTTTGTTGATTCACTTTTCATGATTTTCTAGTATCATTCTCATTTCTCTTCCCAGTTTTTCCTCCACTTCTCTTATTTGGTTTTTAAAGACCTTCTTAACCTCTTCTATACACTCTAACCAGTTCATATTTTTCTTGGAAGCCAAACAAATGAAAAAAAAAATAGAGGGCAATGTGAAATATCTCATTGGGAAAACCACGGACCTGGAAAATAGATAAAGGAGAGATAATTTAAAAATTATTGGACTTCCTGAAAGCCATGATCAAAAAAAGAACCTAGAAATCATTCTTCAAGAAATTCTCAATCAAAATTGCCATGATATTCTAAAACCAGGGGGCAAAATAGAAATTGAAAAAAAAATTCACTGATCACCTAAGAAATATCCTAGGAATATCAAAACCAAATTCTAGAGTTCTCAGGTTAAGGAGAAAATATTACAAGTTGTCAGAGGAAATAATTTGAATATAATCAGGATAACACAAGACCTAGCAGCTTCTACCTTAAGGGATCAAAGGGCTTGGATTATGGCATTCTGGAGGTCATAGGAGCTAAGATTAAAACAAAAAATCACCTACCCAGCAAAACTGAGTATAATGGCATAGGGGAAAATATAGTCATTCAATGAAATAGATGACTTTCAATTATTCTTGATTTAAAAAAAACAGCTGAACAGAAAATTTCACTTTCAAATACAAAAAGAAAAAGAAGCATAAGGAGGTAAACAGGAAAAAATAAATCATAAGGAGCTTATTAAAGTTGAACTATTTACATTTCTAGATGGAAAAACAATAATTGTAACTCATGAGACATTTCACAGTATGAGGATAGTTGAAGGGATATACACACACATACATACATATACATATAAATGTATGCATACATATATGTATAGTTGTGTGTATAAATACATATATGAGTGTGTGTATATGTGCGTTCATGTATAAATAGACAGAGGAGACAGGATGAGTTGAATAGGAAGGGATAATATCTAAAAAATGAAATTAAGAGGTGAGAGAGGAATATATTGGGAAAAGAAGAAAGAGAGAGATAGAATAGAGTAAATTATCTCTAATAAAAGAGGCAAGAGAAAACTGTTACAATGAAGGCGAAGAGCGAGAAGGTGAAAGGGAATGGGTCAACCTTACTCTCTTTGAAGTTGGCTTAAGGAGCAAATAACACACACTGAATTGGGTATCTTACTCTACAGGGAAGTACGGGGGAAGGGAATAAGAGGGGGTATGATAGAAGGGAGGGCAGATTGGGGAAGAGGATAGTTAGAAGCAAAGGCTTTTGAAAAGGGACAGGGCCAATGGAGAAAAAGGAATAATTGGGGGGGGGATAGTATGGAGGGAAATATAGTTAGTCTTTCACAATGTAACTGTTATGGAAACATTTTGTGTAACTACACATATACAACCTATATTGAATTGCTTGTCTTCTCAGGGTGTGTGGGTGAGGAGGGAAGAAGGGAAAGAATCTGGAACTCAAAGTTTTAAAAACAAATGTTAATTTTTTTTACATGCAACTGGGAAATAAGATATACAGCCACTGGGGTATAGAAATCCATCTTATCCTACTTGAAAATCGTTGGTGGGAGGTTTGGGGGAGGATATAAGAGAGAGCAGATTGGGAGAAGGTTTATTCAGTAGGCTTACTATCTTGGGGTGGGGGTAGGGGAAAGAAGAGAAAAAATATGTAACTCAAAATCTTGAGGAAATGAATGTTTAAAACTAAAAATAAATAAATAGAAACAGGAGAATGCAATTTAAAATATTAGTAAATAATGGATCTTAATTAATCAACATCGATTTCTTAGTAATTATAAACTACATCAGATATTAAAACAAATATTTTCCTAAACCATTAAAATTATCACATTGCAAATCATGTATCATAATTTCAGTACCAACATTAATTTTAAAAATGTTTCTTAAATTGAAAGAGTTTGGGTTCAATTAGCAATAGGATGATAATTATTTTGTTATCTAGGTTCCTATCCTTTATGATATTATTTTGCTTTGGAGTTTTTCTTTTCTTTTCTCTTCTCTTTTTTTTCCTTGTAAAATAAATTATCCAACTTAGAAAATGGAATCATCTATTTTGCAGAATGCTTTCTACATAAAAGATCTTTACTTGGATTCTTTCCATACATAGACACACACAGAAATGCATGCACATACAGAGACACACACATATACATATACATTTATGTATATGTGATTTTAGACAAAATATGTTTATATATGTGCATTATTCATATTTACACACATGCACACCTGTTTCCATGATTGGTTGTATGTGTGTGTGTGTGTGTGTGTGTACTTCCTCTTTATCACCTGCACTACAGGAGACTTTCAGAATGCATCAGGTAAGATTAACTTCAAGAAAAGAATTCATGGATCTTTGAGAAACCCTTGAATCTCATGATAATTAAGAAAATATTGACATTGATTCTTCACTGCTTGAAAGGATATCCTATAAAATGTATGAATTAACTAATTCCTGCCCAGAATGTCTTTCTTTAAGAGGTCTAAGTTAGTAAAACTTTGAGAAACAATTATGGCAAATATTTTCAAAGTTATTGCTTTTGCTTTTCTACTTTCCTAAAGGTACAAGGCAGGATCTATTAGTGACTTTTGGAACATCATGCTCATAATATGCAAATGAATTTTCAATGAATAGTATATTTAAATATAATTAACACAAATATTTAAAGTATTTCTGAAAAAGGGTAGAAATTTACAAATATTTATTTAAATTATTTAATAATTTATTTAAATTATTATTTATGTAAAATCTTTAGTTATTCACATACTTTTTTCAATTATCTGAATTTATGTTTTCTGAATAAATTTTGAAATTCTATGATACAGGATGCAAATATATTCACATTTGTTAAGAAAAATGTTCAGTATTTTTACCTTCCTATTGAGATGCCTCAAGCCAATGGGGTTAGATTTCTTTCTGTTAGACTAATTTATTTCATTTGGCTTGATCCTTGATTAATAAACTTGATAAAATATTCCAATTACTCAGAAAGTTGGCAGTGACTCCTTAACCAGAAATTATACAGACTATAATGTACATATATTTTCCCCCTACATGACAGAATTTCAATATTTATCAGAAAAATGAAATCAATGACCAAATAACTTAGAGGAGCCTTAAATTCCCCCAAATTCCAAACTTCTTCAGTGTCACATATGGTAATAATACGAGGAAGACAAAAAATATTGAGCCACCGAGGTTGAGTTCAAAGTGTTGTAGGCTCACCTTTTACCAAAGAAATTCCAATTTGATTTCTTCTCATATATTTTAGAATTGTGAATATAAATAAATTGATTAATCTTTTGAGGCTGTTTCCACATTTGAACAAGTGGGTGTGATAATCCCTTGAGTACTTTCCTCATGAGATATTTGTGAAACTACAATGGAATAAATTATAAATGAATAAAATACAAGAATGTATTATAATCATATTGAATGAATATTATTATAATATAATAATATAAATAATTTAAAATAAACAATTATTTTTGTTCAGTTCTTTCAGTCATTTTGGACTCTTTGTGGCCCCTTCTGGGGTTTTCATGGCCAAGATATAGGAGTTTTCCATATCGCTATATCTTTTCCAGCTCATTTCATAGATGAGGAAATTGAGGCAGAGTTAAGTTATTTGCACAGGGTCACACAGTTAGTTAGTGCCTGTGTTCACATTTGGACTCTGGTCTTCCTGACTCTAGGCCTGACACTGTATCTTTTATACCACTTCACTTCCCCCAGTGGAATACTATGCATATGTAAAGTGTCTTGCCAATCTTAAGGCACTATAAGTGAGGGCTATTATTGTTAAACTTGAACCCTTTAAAAGTGCTTTCCAGTGAACTCTATATTCTTTACATTGGATACACACTGGTATTAGCTATGACAGTTTTGTTCTCTCACCTTGCAAGTGTTTTTCCCAACTGCTCTGTAACCTTCTATAATTGCTTCACCCTCTACTGGATAGCCACACTGGATACCTACAAATGTTTAGGGACCTTAAATCAAATAATAATAATGCAACATATCATCTATTAAGTGTCTATTGTTGCTGCAACAGCATGCTATGTATTGGACAGAGAGGAAAGAATGCTTGACTTAGAGTCAGGGAGACCTGTGTTAAAATAATGCTTCACAAACTTACCAGTTGTATGACCTTGCACAAATCAATTTAACTTTACTCAGCATCAGTTTCAATATCTCAAAGTTGGAATAAGAAGAGCGCCTGTGTTCCAAGATTTTCTTGAAGGTGAATTTAGTTAATATATCTAAATTGTTATGGAAAAATAAAGTAAAATGCAATCTGGTGACTATTAAAGGCTAGCTGTTGTTATAGATACAGATTTTCAGTGAGCCATGGTCCCCATTCTTATGAATTTTATTGTCCAATGGTAAAACAAGACACTACAGAGATATCTCCAAAATATATGCCATAGATACACAAAGGAAAAAAAAATACATGATGTAGAGGCAAGCATTACCAGAAAACAAGATTGAATATGGTTTTATGAAGGAACTGTAATTTGATTTTGGCTTTGAATGAATTTAATTGGCATAGGTGGGAAGGGAGGGCATTTTGGTCAGGTATAGAAAGTTCAGTGTGTATATAAAGGATAGCAAGGAGTCAAATTTGAGTAGATTAAAGAGTAAATGGAAAGATTTAGATTGAGATAAGGATGGAAAGTTAGGATGATACTAGATTGCACATTGTTTTGAATGCTAATGGAAGAAGTTTGAACATTATTCTGTGGACATTCAAAGAAGGATACAGCTTCAAGGAGCATGTAACTGAAAGTATGATTATATAGAGGAGCAGATGATGGAACCAAAGTAGGACAGTTGTTGCAACAGTAATGTTGTAATCAAGTGGAACTGAGTGAATAATATACAAAGAGAGAATTAATTTCCAGGCCTTTTAGTTTCAGTAGTTTTGAGCAGCTTTTGGACTCGTGAATTTTATACATGTGACTCAATAAAATTTTTTCTTGTTTGAATCTATTGCTGCAATATGTTCTGTGTATTTGTGGGAGAGTGAGCCCAGGTTTATTAAAGTATATTTTGTGACAATTGTCTGTTACATAATCTCAACTTATTGATTCACTAAGCCATTCACCATAGTAGTTTTCCATTTTCATCTCTACTTGGAACTTCCATGGCTCCCTTCCCTTATTTCTCAGCTGAAAACCTTGTCTCAACTTTCTTGAAAAAAGTGAGATATTTTAACAGAATTCCTTCTTCTCCAGTCCACATTACCCAGATGCCTGCTTGTCACTCTCTTTCTTTTTTCCTCTGTCAAAGGAAGAGGTGGCCATTCTCCTTGCCCAAGCAAAACACTACACACACAAATAATCCTATTCCATTCCATCTCCTTCAGCAGATTTCCCAGTCTGTCACTCTACTCTTCATTTATCTTCAATCTCCACCTGTAAACTTGCTGCTTCATCAATGACTAAAAACACGGCTGTCTCTCTCCTCAAATACCACTCACTTGATCTATCTGTCCCCAGTAGTCATTCCTATAATTTTTGCCACTCCTGTGGCTAAACTCTTTGATGAGGCCAGATAAAATCATTGCCTTGATTTCTTTCTTCTCACTGTATTTTTAGTTCTTGAACCTGCATTTTGACCTCATCATTCAATTGGAGCTTCACTCTCTGAAATTATAAATGATCTCTTAATTTCCAAATCTAATGACTTTTTACCAATCTAGTTAGCCTCTATACACATTTTGTCATGATTGATAATCCTCAGCCTTGGTATTCTATTCTCTCTTGGTTTTCATGTTACTACTCTATTCTGGATTTCTTCCTTCCAGTTGGACCGCTCTTTCTCCGTCTTATTTGTTATATTTTCATTTAGATCAAGTCTCTTCTCCTCTCACATAAGCTCCCATAGAATTAGTTATCATCAATGTTCTGATGACAATCCCAGCTACTTAACCAGACCCGAACTCTCTCCTGACCTCCATTGCTAACTATCTAATAGACATCTCTTACAGTATGTCTACTCTTCAACTCTACATATCCAAAAGCAAATGCATTTTATTTTGCTTCCATGAGACCTTCCCTTTTCCTAACTTTCCTCTTATTGTGGAGGGTATCACCAGTTTCCTAGTCACCTAGGATTACAAACTCAGTGTCCTTGATGCCTCACTCTCATTCCCCATATATATTCTATTACCAAGTCCTGTCTTTTCTAACTTTACAATATCTCTGCTATTTATCCTCTTATCTTCTCTGACATTGTAGCCACCCTGTTATAGGCCCTCAACATCTCTTGCCTGGATTACTATAATAGCCTCCTGCTTTGACTCTTTGCCTCATCTCTATCCTAAAAAAGAAGGAAGGTGTGACCATATTCACCTTTCCTATGATTCAATTAATTTCTTTTTTGGCTTCCAGGATCAATATAAAATTCTACATATGGCATTAAAAGCACCCATGATGTCACCTCTTTCTACTTTTCTGATTTTCTCACACCTTAAATCACATTTACTATGCGTTCTGCATTCCAGTGACACCAGCCTTATTCCTGGTCTTTGAACAAGACAATTCATATTGTGACTCTAGTCATTTTCCATGCCTGGAATTTATTCCCTCCTTATCTCTGCCTCCTCTCTTCCATTGATTCTTTAAGGTACTATTTAAATCAATCTTCTTAAAGAAGTCTTTCATGATCCCTCTAAATGTTCTACCTTCCCAACTTATTTTGTATGTATCTTATTTGTTCATAGTTTTTTGCATGTTGAGCCCCCATTAGACTGTGAAATTCTTGAGAACAGAGTTTGTTCTTGTTTGTTTATGTATTTTATTTTGGTTTATTATTTTTACTAATATCTTCCCTTTCTTTGTGTTCGCACCTATTAACATAATTCCTCCCACAT
Organism: Petaurus breviceps papuanus; assembly: GCF_028583685.1. NCBI lineage: Eukaryota > Metazoa > Chordata > Mammalia > Diprotodontia > Petauridae > Petaurus > Petaurus breviceps. The sequence goes on along the minus strand of NW_027186315.1, from coordinate 6,459,147 downwards.
AGTAGTAGATTATCAAATTCTTATTGAATTGATATGACTTAAATATACTAATTGGGCATAATGCTTGACCATTAAGAAGAAGGTACCAAAGAGGCAACTATGTGGTGCAGTGGACAGAATGCTGAGCCTAGAGTCAGGAAGACCTGAGTTCAAATCCAAATTCCAACACAAGCTGTGTGACTTTGGTCAAGTTACTTAACCTTTAATTCCCTTAATTCACTGGAGAACTAATGGCAAAACACTCCAGTATCTTTGCCAAGAAAATACCATAGACCATATGGTGCATAGTGTCATAAAGACTAAGACATAACAGAGTGATTGAGGAACAACAACTACCAATAAGTACTTTGCGAGCTACAATAGGAATAGCTAGAAGTAACTACAAAGAGTAGCCATGTATAGTGTTACCAATAGTACCTTATGTAGCCATAACCCTTCTGGGGACGAAAATTATAATTGAAGTGTGATTTATGGGTGTTATTCAAAAAGGGGTGTTGCATAAGTAAGGTAACTGAAAGTACAACTCAACTTTTATGTCCTTTCTTTCTAGCATCTGTATTGAGCATTCACTCCCCGCCCCCAGGGACCATTATGTACTGAGTGAAGAACTGACAATAAATCAAGTTGTTTCCCATTTTAATATGAAATCTTGGTTGTGTAAATATTAAAGTGACATTGGATAGACTTTTCTTTCTACCTGAGATTTAAATTGTTCTCAAAGAGCCTAAATCAGCACTATTTTTCATTTACATTTATTAAATCCTTAGCCTTGTAATGTCATGGAACATTTCACTGGGTTATATGTATTCTTTTATCTTTTTTTCTCTAGTTTGTCTGTTCCCCTGGTATTTTCCATGTCAGAGCTTCCTAAGTCCCTTTGAAAAATGCTAGGGAAATGGTTAGCTGTGAGGCTATTGTCTAAGATCTCCGCAGTTCTAAAGAGACTTAAAAGAAAAACAGAGGGAAGGTATTATTGTACCTAAAGAGCCAGAAGGAGAATCAGTCCAAATAAAAATAAAAATCTCTGAATGTATCATGACTGAGTTTCTCCGAAATACCCCTGTATGTTATCCAGGGAAAAAATGAAACATAAACATTCAAGTCTTTAACACCTTTTGAAGGATTAGGGACTAAATAGGAAACAGTAAAGGCAAGGCAGAGATGTTAACTATTTAAAGATTGCAAAACTCATCTAGAGACAAATTGAAGTAATCATAAAGTGACAGAATTAGATGAAATCTTATAATAATGAAACTGAGGCCTAGGAAATTTCATGAATTTGATCGATAGTTTCAAAGGAAGATTATAACCCAATTCTCTAATTTTCCAGCAACCACACTGGTATACCCAGGCTAGCACAGGTTCTTAGATCTGCTTTAGTAGAAAAGATAGTTGTTTAAGGGGGTCAGCAATCTTTTTTGTAATTACATTCACTAGTTCAGAGGAAAAGTAAGCACCCTCCGGCCAGAGCCAAGGCAGCAGCAGAAAAGCAGGAAGTTGCTTGAGCTTGTCCCCCCAATTACCTACAATACCTATAACAAATGACTCTAAAATTTTTTTAGAGATACAGAGCCTACCAAATGACAGAGTGAAACAAATCTCCCACTGAAGACAGCCTGCGAAGCTGACAGAAAGGTTCTATTGCACTGGACTTGGAATGGAATACAATCCCATGCAGGCTGTGCTAACATAGACCTGTGGCACAGACCAGACAAAAAGAGGCCACAGGGGACAGAATCACAGGTGGCTGTGGTGGTTTCCAGACTTCTCAACCCACAAAAACCAAAGGGAAAATCAAAGGTCAGTAGGGAAACTCTGTTGGACCTGGTTGACAGAAGAGATCATTTTGCCCCTGGCCCCTGGGGTGGCAACAAATGCAGCAACCATGATAGCAGCAGCAGTGGCAGAAGCAACAGCAGTGGCTCCTTCCAGAACTCATGCACCACCGATGGTGTTGGGACCAACCAAGAGGCTGATCAGAGAGCAATTGCAGGAATCTCTTTGTTAGTGCTGAAGCAGGATTCTCTTGCTTTGCCTTGGTTGGATCTGGGTTGTAGCCTTGGGTTACTGTCCTGGGGTGAGGTTCTGAGGCAGGTTCCTAGAAGTACCTCTGACAACAGCTGTGCAAAACCCCAGAAATTTAGAATACAGCACTCACCAATCTGGAAGCAGAATTCTACTGTGGCAAAGAGCTTAAAATTTAAGTAATTAACTGGGGAAATGAGCAAACAGAGGAAAAGAAATCAGACTATAAAATCCTTTTTTGATGACAAAGAAAATTAATGCATAAAACCAGAAGAAGAAAACAAAATCAAAACTACTGCATCAAAAACCTCCAAGAAAAATATGAATTAGTCACAGGCTATGGAGGAGCTCAAAAAGGAGTTTGAAAATCAAGTAAGAGAAGTAGAAGAAAAATAGGGAAGAGAAATGAGAGTGATGCAAGAAAATTATTAAAAAATGAGTCAACAGCTTGCTAAAGGAGACTCAAAAAAATACTGAAGAAAATAAGACCTTAAAATATAGATTAACTCAAATGGCAAAAGAGATCTAAAAGGCCAATGAGGAGAAGAATGCCTTGAAAAGCAGAATTGCCCAGGTGGAAAAGGAAGTTGAAAAGCTCACAGAAGAAAATAATTCTTCAAAGTTAGATTGGAGAAAATGGATGGTAATGATTTTATGAGAAATCATAATTTAAAACAGATCCAAAAAATGAAAAAAACATAGAAGGCTATATGAAATATGTCATTGGAAAAGCCACTGAACTGGAAAAAAGATCCAGGGGAGATAATTTAAAAGTTATTGGACTACCTGAAAGCCATTATTAAAAAAAAAAAAAGCCTAGACATCATGTTTCAAGAAATTACGAAGAAAAAGATGTGCTGACATTCTAGAAACAGAGGGTAAAATAGAAATTGAAAGAATCCACCCATTCCTCTTGAAAAAAGATCCGCAAAAGGAAACTTCTAGGAATATTGTAGCCAAATTCCAGAGTTCCCAGGTCAAGGAGAAAATACTACAAGCAGACAGGAAGAAACAATTCAAGAATTGGGTAAACCCAATCAGGATAACACAAGATCTAGCAGCTTCTACATTAAGGGATTAAAGGACTTGGAATATGATATTCTGGAGGTTAAAGGAACTAGGATGAAAACCAAGAATCACCTACCCAGCAAAACTAAGTATAATACTTCAGGGGAAGATAGGAATATTCAATGAAATAGAGGACTTTCAAGGATTCCTGATGAAAAGACCAGAGTTGAACTGAAAATTTGAATACAAGAAGCAAGAGAAGAATGAGAAGGTAAACAACAAAAAGAAGTCATAAGCAACTTATTAAAGATGAACTATTTATATTACTACATGGAAAAATTATAACTCATGGGACTTTTCTCAGTATGAGGATAGTTTAAGGAGATATACACACATATATGTATATACATATTCCCTTTCACTAGCCTCACACACATGTGTGTATGTAGCATACATATATATGTATGGAAAGGATATGTGTGTATATGTGTGCATATGTATACATAGGCAGAGGACACAGGGTGAGTTGAATATGAAGGGATGATATCTAAAAGCTAAAATTAAGAGGTGAGACTGTAATATATTGGAAGAAGGAGAAATGGAGAGATAGAATAGAGTAAATTATCTCACATTAAAAAAGCAAGAGAAAGCTGTTAAAATGGAGGAAAAGAGCAGGGAGGTGAAAAAGAATGAGTCAACAACGTTCCTCTCATTGCATTTGGTTTAAGGAGGGAATAACATACACACTCAATTGGGTATCTTACCCTACAGGAAAGTAGGAGGGAAAGGGATAAGGGTGGAGGATGATAGAAAGGAGGACCTGTTGGGGGAGGGGGAAGTGAGAAAAAAACACTTTTGAAAAAGAATAGGGTCAAAGGTGAAGAAAGAATGAATGGGAGGGCAGGATAGCATGGAAGGAACTATAGTTTGTTTTTCACAATATGACTAGTATGGAAATGTTTAGTATAACTTCACATGTATAACCTGTATTGAATCACTTGTATTTTCTGTGGGGTTGGGTGAGGAGGGAAGAAGAGAGAATTGGGAACTCAAAGTTTTAAAAACTAATTGTTTTTACAGGAAACAAGAAAATAATATACAGGCAATGGGATATAGAAATCAATCTTGCCCTACACGAAAGTAAAGTGGAAGGGAACATGGGGGCATAGGAGGGATATAAGAGAGCATAGACTGGGGAAAAGGATAAATCACATCCTTGCCGTCTTGCAGTGGGTGTTAGGTGAGAGTTGGGGAGAAAATTTGCAAATCAAAATCTTGTGGAAATGTAAGTTGAAACTAAAAATAAATAAATAAATTCTGCAAAAAAGTCAGCACCCTGAATTTCAGAGAAAATGCAAAGACAATACAATCAGAAAAATAAACACCAAGAGACACGGCTGACTGAATTAACTATATCCTTTACATACATCCCTGGATTGAGAGAGCCTTTACATCTGATCAGGTGAGGCACTCTGAACATCTGGCCACTCATCAGAATCTTGACCAGGGAATCACAAGATCTTTCTCATAAGCAATCCCCCAAAACAAAAGGTGTGAAGGTTTGAAAGCCTTTCTACAAGCAATTGTCCCCTAAGCAAGCTTCCCTTAATGAGCTTCCCTTAATAGGCTTGAGCCTATTGATGGATGAGGAAGATCTTAAAGCCAATTAATGTTACATCAGGTTAGTTTTCCATTCTATCACATGACCTTTTGGTAAGGAACACAGAAAATGGAGTATGACACTCTTATTTAACCCTGCCCTCCTCTAAAATACATTTCTTCTGTACTTATGTTCAAATACTTTTATTTTCCCCCTTGTAATATAATGCCAAGGAAAGGCAACTTCCCAGGTTCAAAATACCAGCATAGGTGCTCTCTATTTTATTCAGTAACAAACCCAGAACAGAGAAGATCAAAACATGACATCATTCAAAATACAGCATTTACTAAGTGTGATTAAATAATCTCCAAGGCCTACCCCACCCCAGGACTTTCCAATCATTCAATCAATTACAAAGTCTCTGTTCCAAATACTTCTCCACCCCTAGGCTATACCTTAATTAAGTCCACCACAAAGCCCCTCTTCTCAAATGGAGATTAGTTTCCAAACATAAGTAAAATACATTCATTTGCTCAACCATAGAACACAAAAAGGTCAAAAGTTCCCCACCCCTGGATCACAATTGAATCTACCGCAGAGTTACATCAAGTTTAAACACAGCACTTAATACCCAAATGGAGGTCTTTTCTTCATCTTGACACGAGGCAAGTTCTCAGCAATCTTAGTTCCTGGAGAGACAAGGCTTAGCAAGGCCATAAGATACATTGCCAGTCCCTTCATGAATTTATCCTCTGTCTGTAGAACAGTCCTAGAACCCCTGAACACATTAGCAAAGCCCTCTCCCAGGATTTCTGTAAACATACAACAAGAAAATCCTTCTTCAGGGCTTCTGAACCAACAGAAAGGCTCCCAGACCCCTGCAACAACAGCACTGTCCTTCACCAGTGGACAGTATTCATTCTGTCTGCCGGACAGTCTCCAGACCCCTGCAACAACAGTACTGTCCCTCACCAGTGGACAGTATTCACTCTCAGTACTGTCCCTCACCAGTGGACAGTATTCACTCTCTGTCTGCAGGACAGTCTCAGGCCTTCTTAACCAAATGCCAGGTTCCAGGACTTCTTCAACAGGACAGTCTTTCACCAGTGGACAAATCTGGCAAAATAACATCAAAACAGACAGACAAAGTACCAGCAAAACAGCCATGTCTCCTCAGTCCGTGGCAGCTCAGGGGGCAGGTCTCAAAAGTCCAGGGCAATTCAAAGCGGCCACCAGCAATCTCTCAGTCTCTCCCTCTCCACGAGGTGCTGCTTCCAAAAAGAACTTCCGCCTCTCTCTTGTCTCTCCAAATCTACGTCACCCGCTCCTCCCAGTCAGGACTTTCTTTTCACATCAAAAAGTCCATCCCACAGGTGGGATTAACAAGCTCTGGGTTTTAATACAATCAATTTGAAAACCAAGCCAATACAGGGGAATCTTTAATTGCCATTACTATCACAGTGTGAAATTTATGAATCAAAGTTAGTGACAAAAACAAACAAAAAGGCTCTACCAACATGAAAATTTCATTGTTGGTCACAGTCATTTGCAAAATATTTTTACATAACTTTCTCTAATGACAGAATACAATTAACATTGCACTCATAATAAAAGAATGCAATGAGAGAGAAGTTATACCATGTATTGTCCATAATGAATAAAAAAATTCAGATTTTGTAACAAGTAATTCAATTATTTGTTTTAATTACCTATTAAACTAATAATTTTCTTAAAGAAAGTAAATTTTTTTTCCAGAATACACATCAGAGAGGAAGCACCATACAGTAAGCTAACTTTCTCTCTGGGTTGTTTTAAGAACAACCAATTGTTACTAGAGTGTATGAAACATTTTTTTCTACATATTATTTTAGCATTCGAACATATCAAAAATTATGTCCAGATGACAAAACTTATTTTCCAAAAACGCTTTCAAACTGAATATGCATTTTTTCATTTAAAATTGTTCTCAATTTGTCTTAGGAGAGGCCAAATTGCCACAAGTAAACTAGCATAAATAATCACGCATGCCATAGAATTTAGCACTGTAAGAGAGCTTAGAAACCAAATGTTGCAAGCCTTTTATTTCACAAATGAGGAAGCTGAGATTCATAGAGGTTAATGAGATTAAGTTACTCATTCAAGATCACACAAGTAATAAATAGCAGAGCCAGTACTCAAATCCAGGTCCTCTATCTAAGTTCAATGTTTGTTCCTCTGCATCACAAAACTGCTCATCTTCAGCGACTTGTTTATTGAGGTAGGACTTACACACATGCACATCCATATATTCATACAGAACAACACTGAATTATTTATGGGTGATTTTCCTACAGAAACTTGAATTGTAAACAAATATCTAACATTCAGGTTTCAGTCCTCTAGCAATCATCTTTAATTTTCTCACTGTGATTTATTGTGTTCCTTGAATCAAATGTGCTGGAAGGTTTGGTTTACAAAAGTATTTCTTCAAACCATGGCTTTATATGCATCTGCTCTTTTTTCCTTCTTCAATTTTTAAACGATGTACAAAAGTTAGTGGAGCTTGTCACAACACTTTAAACAGTGGCTATAAACAGTCCTTTTAGAGAATGGAATCCAGGTGACATTATTATCATAGTGTACTAATGTGTTTTATGTGTATACACATGCACACGTACATATAAACTGTGATAATCTGTATACACACACATGCACAAACACACATCATTATCATCATAGTTAAAATCTGTATAACACTAAGGTTCCTGAATTATTTTACAAGTATTATCTTATTTCATTACTTTAACAACCCTGAGAAGTAGGTACAATTAACATGGTCATTTTAGAGATGAGGAAAATGAAGAAGGATGAAATGAACTGATTTGCTGAGGTCATATAGCTAGAACATGTATGAGGTAGAATTTGCATTCAGGATTATCATTACATTATGTCCAACACTCTGTTCTGCCACCTATCTGCCTCTCTGTGTCTATTTCTGTTTCTGTTTCTCAGTCTCTCTTTTTTGAATCTCTTTCTTTCTTCCTCTGACTCTCTCCCCTATAGCCTCTCTGTGTTTCTTTGGATATGTCTGTCCATCTGTCTGTCTATTTGTCCTTATGTTTCTATATTATCTATCATCTCTCTCTCTCTCTTTCTCTCTCTCTCTCTCTCTCTCTCTCTCTCTCTCTCTATATATATATATATATATATATATATATATATATATATATATAT
>NW_027186315.1:6394231-6451291 GCF_028583685.1 Petaurus breviceps papuanus | reverse complement strand
TATATATATATATATATATATATATATATATATATATATATATATCCCATCTCTTAATAAGTGTATGATGTTAATGGGAGAAAATATTTGTAATTTCCATGCTAAGCTGATGTCTATAGACTTTACAATGTTTCATAAGATGAAGACATAATAATTATAATAATAAGTTGTTTTCTATGAGTTATGATATAAAGAATTCTAATGTAACACTTTAAACTTGTAATGTATTTCACTCAAAAGTGTATCTACCGTGTTTCCCCGATAATAAGACACTGTCTTATTATTATTTTTTTTTGGACAGAAAAACACCAGAGGCTTATTTTCAGGGGAGGGCTTATTTTAATGAACATTGACAGCAATTTTAATAAAGAGGTAAATGTGAACAAAAAAATGTACCTTTATTCAATAAGCAAATCACTGGGAAAGAACAGGATGAGGCGCTCACTGCTGCAGCTCTGATTGGATGCAGCTTGGAGCGCAGCGTGAGTTTCACAGGGGGGGGGGAACGGTGCATACAGAGGGTACCGTAATGTAGCGTGTAGCACAGGGGATCACCTTCACTACAGTAGCAATCTCAATAGGGCTTATTTTCGGGGGAGGGCTTATTTTAGAGGAATCTTACACAGTAAGGGGAGGGCTTATTTTTGGGATAGGTCTTATTATCGGGGAAACACGGTACCTCTATTTCCATCTCTATTTCTTCAACTAGATAGCTACTATATGTAAATCTGCAGATAAATATCTTTATATAGATTGATGAAGACTTATTCCCAAATTATTATGTAGAAAATATAGTGATTTATTCTGTCTCTTCATCCCATCACACCCTTTTTTGATTTCTCCCGCACACCAGAGAGAATAGGTATCCTGAGCTGGGTCCCACAATAGGATTTCACTGTGTGACTTTCTGCCCCACCAATTTTACAAAATCCAGAGTGCAAATAGACCACATTGTACTAATGTATTTAAGGATCCAAAGCAAAACAAAATTGCCCACCCAGATAGTGAATTTATCTTTCATGAAAGTTAACACATGGACCACAGGACATTTAAAGTAATAATAGGTCTATAAAACTGTTTAGCAAGCTTAGAGGCAATTTTTATTGGTGAAGAGCAATACAGACATTGAAGAAATCACAATTCCTTCTTGTAATGAATATATAGTACTTGAATTTTCACTACCGAGACGCTGAAGGATGGGAAACAGAGAATAGAGGGGGCCAAAATTGAATTACTCATATTGCGAACATTATTTACCTCTCATCTACAAATTTCTTCTTTAATATGATGAAAATGTTGCTGTCAGCAAATTGTTGCATACACACATATAACACAAAGATATACATATATACACATACACACATGTTTTGTGTGTGTTTATCTCTTAAAGAGATGAACCTATAATGTGAAAATGAGGAATACAGGAAGCAGAAAACCGTTCATTTCTAGAGGGGAAAAATTAAACTGGGAATCATGAGGCTAGATTCTAATCCTAACTTTGGCAGTAGTTAGAAGTTCAAATTTAATTTAGCAGCCCTCGGGACTAGAGTGGACTAGAATAAGAGGTATATCAGAGGTATATTCGGCTCTTAAAAGTTTTATCTGTGTTATCTAAAAGTCATGTCTATGATGCCAGTATGACATACTGGAATAAGGACTTGATTTGCCGTTTGAAGCCTGGAATTAAAACCTTTTTATTGCTACTGGCTGGGTGTTAGTGTATGGATTTGTGGTTAAAAATAAATGAATATATAAAGAGTTCATGTCAACTCAAATTGTTGTTTTCTGATATTATTTGCCTTCACAAAAACGAATTGAACTGTTTAGATATAATGTGCTAGAAAGCATTAACAATTAAAATAATAGTTATCCCTTCTGCATTACAACTTTCCCTACCTCAGTTTTGATATCACAAGTTGGCATAAGAAATTAAATGGGAATTTTGGGGGAGTTTTATGGAAGCCGCAGATGACACACAAAACACAGAAAAAGTTTAGAAATTCAGAAATACATAAAACATATATATAGTATTGTATAATAACATGTTTTATCTTTTAATACCATGGTAATTCAAACTTCTGTTATATGAAGGGTCAAGTAAATATGTACCATCTTTCAGAAACTGCAAGATGACTCCTTATCAGCAATGTTGTATGATACCTTCAACAAGAATGAAAACGACCATACTAATGGTAAATTATTTAACTTGAAAAGCCTACCACCCAAGACTAAAGTGGAGGGAGAGTAGGTGCATACTTTTTGTTTGCAAATGATTGTGCACTCAATGCATCCTCTGAAGCTGAGATGCAACAAAGTATGGATACATTCTCTTCCAGGTGTGGTATTTGTGGCCTGAGGTTCTCTGTCAGCTAGCACCATTTCATCTATACATGGAGTCATCAGTAAGAAAAAATGGAGAAGTTTTGAATGCTGTAGAGAAGTTCTTACTTTGAAAAATGTTTTCCAGGATGTACAAATAGATGATGAGCTTCATGCACATATTACCGGAGGTAGATCAGATTTTGGGAGTCTCTGAAAGAAAGAGTGGGAGAGAAGAGGCATTGGGCTGCCTATGAAACTGAAGCAGAGCCATTGTGCTGACCTCATTGTGGTATGCCTGTGAAACCTGAACAGTCTACTGGCATATAGAACCAGTTCTATTTGAATTGTCTTGGGAAGATCAAATGGCAAGATAAAGTACTAGACACTGAGGTCTTTCCCAAACTGAACTGCCAAGCATTCAAACTCCACTGTGGAATGCGCAACTTTGCTAGGATGGCCACATTGTTTGGATGCTAAATGAATATTTGCCTAAAAGACTATTTTTATGGAGAACTCACATAAGGTAGGTGTTCACATGGTCATGAGAGGAAACAATACAAGGACACTCTCAATGTCTTTCAGAACAATGTTAGTATCAGTTGTGAGATATGGAAAACACTGACACAGGATCCTTGGCCATGTTATGCCCTCATCAAAAAAGGCACTGTTCTCTATGAGCAAAGCAGAATTTCAGTTCCTGAAAAGAACATGAGTTATGCAAATTTAGATATGCATCCCTCCTAAATGGTCATGTGGACTATTTGTGCTTGACCCTTGGTAGAGCCTTGTGAAGTCGTATTGGTATGATCATTTCCAACTGAACATACAGTAAATTGACCCCAATATTGTGGTGTTATTTTCATCCTCTTCAAACATGAAGAACAAACAATAACAACAACATTATGGAGAACAAAGAGAACTATCTTTCCCACAAAGGACTTAACAATGCACTGGATGGTCTGGTTTTTGCCATTCTTCATGATAGTCTTGTGAGTTGTTCATATAGGTCTGATGCAATTGGAAAATATTTGCATAGCCTTCCAAGAAAAGATCTTTACTTCCTGAGGGAGAATAATAGGTATAATAAGCTGGGTGGTTTTTTCCTCTGTTTTATTATGTGTTACTTTAAGTCTTCTGTGTCTTGAACATATTTATGGTGATTGAAGGAAAAACTATCCCAAAGATGAACCTAAATTATAGAATATGTAGCTTATGCAGGAGTCAATGACCCTGTTGTGTACTTTGAATCAAATTCTAACCACAAGTAGTACTTAAGCTTGGTGTTCTAGATTTTTGTGGAATTTTTCTCTAAGATGGGACAAAAGAGAAATTGGATTATTTTGGGTCAGGCCCCCAAGTGTGAATCCAATCCTTGAACCACAAATTCTTTTGCAGATTCTAGCTCAAGAGGTACAGAGAGATAAAAATAGTTTAAGTTTTCAATTTCTAAATGATATAGCTTTTAAAGGGAAACATTGCATATTTCCAATACAATCCTTGGAGTTAGCATCCACAAAAGTATTACCCTTGCAGAAAAGAGGGTAGCCATCCTTACCACTATCCATTCAAACACCAAACACAAGAAAGGCAAGACAGCTTATTGAAGTAGAAGAGCTCCCCCAACCCCAAATAAGAGACAGGAGATTTTATATACCAGGCAATCAAATCAATTCCATTGCTTCCAAAAAGATTTCCATCTCCCACTGAATGTTGTTGGAGAGTGGGACCCTAAGCCCAGCGCCCTCAGGAATAGCAATGTCCTCCACCCCTCCCCACAGCTTACTCCCTCAACCAGCAGATCTACTTCCTTTACAATTCTTGGAAACATCATTAAGGAGAAAAATCATTGAGAAAAGTGAGTTGACCATCTTGATTAACACCAACAACAGATGCTGAACAACTGCAAAAAAACTGGCAGAGGGGCAAAGCAGCCCTGGTTGGGGCAGTATCCCAGAAACTACCCATCCCTCATCCTGCCCATGCCTCAAAGCTATCATCTGCTGAAGCAACTGCTATAAAAAAGAAGTAATGTGATAAACCCAAAGACCCCAGCTCCTGGTATAAGAATGCACTGCTTGACAAAAAACTGCTGAGAATAAAATCAAAATGGGTACATGTTTTAGATATAAAGGAATAGTTTACCTGTCAGATTTATGAAAAAAGGAAGAATTTATGATAAAAAAACAGAGAACATTATGAAATGCCAAATGGATAATTTTTATTACATTTAATTGAAAAGTTTTTTTTTTTTAATAAAGTCAGTGTACCAGGATTGGGAGGGAAGCAGAAAACTGGGAAAGAACTTTTATAACCAGTGTCTCTGATGAAGGTCTCACTTGTAAAATATATAGAGAATTGAGTCAAATTTATAAGAATAAAAGCAATTCCACAATTGATAAATGGTGAAAGGATATGAATAGGCAGTTTTCAGGTGAAGAAATTAAAGCTATTTATAATCATATGAAGAAATGATCTAAATCTCCATTGATTAGAGACATGCAAATCAAAGCAAATCTTAAATACCACATCACACCTATATGATTGGATAACATAACATAACAGGAAAATTATAAATGCCAGAGAAGATGTGGGAAAATTGAAACACTAATGCATTGTTGGAGTTGTGAACTGATCCAACCATTCTGGAGAACCATTTGGAACTTCCAGCAACTGACATTGTAGGACGGATGGTGAGCAAAAGTCAGGCTAGGTGGGCATGATGGGATCAATGCCAGTTTATTGATATTTTTTTTTGAGTACATATAGAGTACTTGCTTACAGGTTTAAAGAATATCTTGTTTTCTGCTGAGTATGCATGAGCTCCAATGTACCTTCCCTGGAACAATTTTTTTTTCAGAACAAGCTAGTTTGTAATGCTTCCTTTTTGCCTCCAGTTTATCTCTGAGGACAAGATAAACTTTTTGCTCTGTTGGTTTTACATAATTATTTGAGGGAAAATTATCAGGTTGTTTATCAGAGGGGACTTTGCTCCCTCCTACATCTGAGATAGGTCTCTGAGTTTCCTTAGACCTTAATGCTCCAAGATATTTCAAACATGACCTTCCAAATGGAACTATGCCCAAACGGCTATAAAAATGTGTTTATTCTTTAACCCAGCAATACCACTTCTAGGGCTGTATCCCAAAGAGATCATAAAAATGGGAAAAGGACTCACATGTACAAAACTATTTATATTAGCTCTTTTCGTGGTGGCCAAGTATTGGACAATAAGGGGATGCTGATCAACTGGGGAACTGTTGAACAAATTGTGGTATGTGAATGTAATGGAATACTATTGTGTCATAAGAAATGGTTAGCAGGCAGATGTTAGAAAAATCTGGAAAGTCTTATATGAACTGATGATGAGAGATGTGAGCAGAGCCAGGAGAATATTTTACACAGTAATAAGAACATTATTGTAAAGCCAAGCATGAGCAGCTTTTCAGAGACTGGTGCTGTGAACAACTTCAAGGTTATGATTACACAGCATAGTGAATTCTTTAGTCAGTAACAAATTAAGGCAAAACATTCACAGAAACTAAAGTACAGCATTCACAATATTATAACTTAACAATTTATCATGAAAGTGGCCACATAGTTTTCACCAAAGTGCTCACATAGTTTTAAGCAAAACATAAAATCCATTTAGTAAGTCCTTAATTCAATCATCCTTAAGGAGGCAAGCCTCCTTAATTGACACAAAGTACAATGGTCAAATTCCTCCACCCCAGGTCACATTGTCTAAAACTCTTCTATCAAAAAGTCCTCTTTCTTCTTGATTGGAGATTAGTTTCCTATCATCCTTAATTAGCAAGTCCTTAACTCAGTCATCTAAAAATAAAAGTCAGTGTTCTCCACCCCTATGCCACAGTGAGTCATGATTTTCTCAGTTGGCATTAAATACCCAAGGAGAGGTCTTTTCATCTTGACTCAAGGCAGGTTCTCATCTTCCATGGTCCCAGCTCCTGCCTGAATCTATCCAATTGCCACCTGGGTTCAAAGGCAGACAGCTCCCAGTTCCTTGTCCAGCTTCTTGTGCAGTTCCTGTTCCATATTGAAGCTCACAGTGTCTGGTCCATTTCAAGTCCTTCATAGTTTCTGTTCCTGGGGGGAAGAGAAAGCTTAATAAAGCCACAATAACATTCATGAACATTGCCAGCATCTTCATCAATTAATTTTCTGCCAGTGAAATCAACATAGATGCAACAACAAGGTTTGAGGAATCAACACAAATCATCAGTATAGTCCCAGGGCCTTTGTCAGCAAGACCCTCCTCTAGGGTAAAGAGACAAAAAAAATTTTTCTTTCAGGGCTTCTGAACCAGCAGTAAGTCAGAGATCTGTAACAACAGCACTGTCCTCTATCAGCAGACAAATCTGACAAAGAAACATGAAAACAAACAGACAAAATACTGACACAACAGCCATGCCTCCTCCCAGTTCTCCTCTCTTCTAATTTCTCAGTTTTTCTCAATTCTAAGTTCAGTCCTCAGTTCTCATTTCTCTTCTAAGTTCTTCTAAATTCTCAGTTCAGCTCTCAGTTCTCTTTGCTCACTCCAGCAGCAGCAGTCCAGCCTCCAGATGCTTGCTCCCAGAAGTTCTTTCCTCTCTCAGCTTGGGCTTTTCCTTATGTATGCTATTAGCTCCTCCCTGTTCTGCCCCCTTCCTGTTATGCCAACAAGTCCATCCCACTGAGGTATTTACAATTTTGGGGTCTTAATACTTGACACAATTATGAACGAGAAACTAAGTGCTAAATACCTGTTAGATTGCCAATACAAGGTGCAGGGAAGATCTTCAAATTCCCATTACCACTATAATTATGCAATGACTAACTTTGATACACTTAACTGTTTTCAGTAATGGGAAAAAAAACTAAGATAAGTCCAAAATATTCATGATAGAAAATGCTATCCACATCCAGAGAAAGAAGAGTTTGAATGTAGATTGAAGCACACTATTTACACTCTCTCTCTGTCTCTCTCTCTGTCTCTCTCTCTCTGTTTTTTTTCTTTCTCATGGTTTCTACCATTAATTTTAATTCTTCTTTACAACATGACTAATGTGAAAATGTTTAATGAGAACGTATATATAGAGCCTTTATCAGATTGCACACCTTTATCAGATTGCACTTAGGGAGGGTGGAGGGGAGAGAGGCAGAGAAAATTTCAAAACTCAAAAGCTTATAGAAGTGAATGCTTGAAACTAATATTAAACAAATTAATTTAAAGGAAAAAAGAAAAAGAACTAATATCCTCACCAAATTCCACCACACTGCCAATGACAGGGTAAACAAGTTAGCCTTGCTGAATAAGCAAGAACTCTGAGGGAGGGATGAGAGGCAGCATGTGACAGAAGAGACAAACCACCATGATCTTGATTTCCATCTCTCCTCAGATGCTAAAGGGGACAGTCTAGAACTCAGAAACAAAGAGACTTTGGAATAACAATGCTTCAAGTCCATCATCCTTAGGAATAACCTCTGTGGATATAATTACTGCAACGACATCTTTCGAAAAACTGAAAAATACAATTTTGGCCACTATAGTCCTTATAACTTCCAAATGGTTCAAAATCAGACATGTTATACTAAAGAGAAGGCTTTAATATCTCTTTTGTCACCACATCATAGGGAACATGGAACCATTTTGTCTGACTTGAAGTATAAGTTTCATTTTTTATTGTCTCCCCATTACTTTGGTGGCTTGGAAGCATGGACTTTCTAATTTTTTTCTGTTTGTATCCCCAGTGCTTAACAGAGTGTTTTGAACATAGTAAGCTCTTAATAAATGTTTTCTCCATTTATAGAATTTATAAAGAACTGTGGATTAATTAGATGATTATATCCATTTTCTAATTTGTTTAATCATTATATAAATTCAGTTTGAAATTAATTCAGGAACTCAATTTGTCTTATTTCATAGAAACACAAATATAAATTTATCTTCTTAGTAAATTCTTTTAAAAGTTTCTATAAAACATAAACATGAATCAAAAATGTCTTGGTCTGCTATATTGTTCTATATTTACTATTTTTCTTATCTCTTTATACACAGACATACATACATAATCATGTAATAAATAGAATTAAAACAACTTATTATGTGCTTTAAAAGTGTTTAGTAGTACCCTTTCCATTTCAACATGACTGAAGAATTGAATAGTGACATTCCATTATCATAGAGTAAGACATATTAAAGTCAAATTTTGGGCAAGGCACATTGGTCAAGAATAATACCATTTTAAAAATGTAATGAGAGAGGAAATAGGATAGTAGACAAGTGAAAAGTTGTCTTTTTAGCCTTATGTATCTTATCTTCATGCACGATCAGCTTATTTCACTAGGCAAAACAGTTTTAGGTGTTCTGTTTATATAGCTCCAAAAAGGATTTTTGTAACACTAAAATCTTACTTTCCAATTCAATAATGCTCTTTGGTTTTTTGTGTTTTTTTTTTATTATTTCACTCTGCCTGTTAGTACCTACATGATGCAACAAAATGGGCTGCATGATCATGCAGGAAAAAAACAAATTCCACATTTATGACTACCTGAAGTTAAAAGGCTCAATAAATACATAGCCCAGACTCTGCTTTGTCACATACTAATGAATATGAATATTAAAAATGAAATGATTATTTCACTTATTCTTCAGCAATTATTAGAGAGGACATTTTAATTCAAATTAATTTTTATTTTCTGAAAGACATGTCTAGAAATATCTGTATTTACTATAGATTTTCTGAGTCATATGTCATTTATTTATGACTCACATTGTTGCTTCAATAGAAAATCTGAAAGAAAGAACATTTTAAAAATGAATTTATTTTTAGTTTTCAACATTAACTTTTATTAGATTTTGAGTTCTAAATTCCCCCACCTCCCCTAGATGGCATGCAATCTGATATAGGCTGTTCATATACAATCATATTAAACATATTTCCACATTAGTCATGTTGTGAAAGAAGAATCAAAACAAAAGGGAAAAACCATGAGAAAGAAAACAAAGTGGGAAAATAGTTTGATAACATCTGTAATAAGACTCCATAGTTCTTTCTTGGGATGTGGATATCAGGCTCTATCATTAGCCTTTTGGAATTGTTAATTTAGATGGTTACATTGCTGAGAAGAGTTAAGTCTATCAAAGTTGGTCATTGCACAATGTTGCTGTTAATGTGTAGTGTTCTCCTGGTTGTTTACTTCACTCAGTCACTTCTTCTAAGTCTTTCAACATTTTTTTTAAGTCCATCTGTTCATCATTTCCTATGCAACAATAATAACAACTTGTTCAACCTTCCCCCAATTGATTAACACACCCTCAATTTCCAGTTCTTTTCTACCACAAAAAGAGCTGCAATAAATACTTCGGTTCATGCAGGTCCTTTTCCCTTTTTAATGATCTCTTTGGGATACAGATCTAGTAGAGATATTGCTGGATCAAAGCACAGCTTTATAGCACTTTGGGTATAGCTCCAAATAGCTCTCCAGAATGGTTGATATCAGTTCATAACTCCACCAACAATGCATTAGTGTTCGAATTTTTCCACATCTTCTTGAACATTTTTCATGTTCCTCCTTTGACATGTTGTTTCAATGTGCATTTCTCTAATCAATAGTGATTTAGAACACTTTTCATATGAATATAGATAGTATTAATTTTTTCATCCAAAAAAGGTCTGCTCAAATACTTTGACCATTTATCAACTGGGGAATAATTTATATTCTTCTGAATTTGATGCATTTCTCTATATAGTTTAGAAATGAGGCCTTTATCAGAGACTCTGGCTGTAAAAATTATTCCCCAGCTTTCTGCTTCCCTTCTAATCTTGGTTGAATTTGCTTTGTCAGTGTAAAATCTTTCTAATGTAATGTAATCAATATTAACCATTTTACATTTTATAATGAACTCTATCACTGTTGGGTCATAAATTCTTTCCCTCTCCATAAATCTAACAGGTAAACTATTCCATGCTCTTCTAATCTGTGTACAATAGCAGCCTTTATTTCTAAATCATGTACCCATTTTTACCTTACCTTGATATACACTGTGAGATGTTGATCTATGCCTAATTTTTTCCAAGCTTGTTTCCAGTTTTCCCAGAAGGTCTGTCAAAAACTGAGTTCTTATCCCAGAAGCTGTACTCTTTGGGTTAATCAAACAGTAGATTATTAGAGTCATTGACTACTATGTCTTGCATACCTAACCTATTCCACTGATCCACCACTCTATTTGTTAGCCAGTAGCAAGAAATTTTTATTATTTGTGCTTTATAGTAGAGTTTTAGATCTGTCACAACTAGGCAAACTTGCCTTGCATTCTTTTCATTATTTCCCTTGATATTCTAAACATTTTGTTCTTCCAGATGAATTTTGTTGTTTTTTTCTAGCTCTACAATATAATTTCTGGTTCATTGGTATAACACTGAATAAGTAAATTAATTTAGGTGGAATTGTCATTTTTATTATATTACCTCAGTCCACCCATGAGAAACTGATTTTTCCCAAGTATTTAGATGTGACTATTGGTGTTAAAAGGTTTTAAAATTGTGTTCATATAGTTCTTGGGTTTGTCTTGGCAGGTAGACTCCTAAATGTTTTATATTCTCTACAACTTTTAAAAATGGAATTTCTCTTCCTATCTCTTATTGCTGGGTTTTGTTAGTAATATATAGAAATGGTGATGATTTATTTGGGTTTATTTTAGATATTACAACTTTACTAAAGTTGTTAATTATTTCAAGAAGATGTTTTGATGCTTTAGGATTCTCTAAGTATGCCCTCATATCATCTGCAAAGAGGGATAACTGTTTCTTCTTTGTGTATTCTAATTCCTTCAATTTCATTTTCTTCTCTTATTGCTAAAGCTAACATTTCTAGTACAATATTGAGTAAAAGTAGAACCATTCTTGGTTCACCACTTATTTTAATGGAAATGCTTATCCCCTTTATATGTAATGGTGGGTGATTATTTTAGATAGATGCTACTTAACATTTTAAGGAAAACCCCATTGATTCCTAACCTCTCTAGTGTTTTTCAGATGAATTAATATTATATATTGTCAAAAGCTTTTTCTGCATATATTGAGATAATCATATGAACTGTTAATATATAATAATAATTACATAATCTGTTAATTTTGCTGTTGTTATGGTGAATTATACTAATGCTTTTCCTAATATCAAACCAGTCCTGAATTCTTAGTATAAATCCCAACTAATCATAATGTATTATCCTAATGATAAACTGCTAAACTCTCTTAACTGATATTTTGCTCAAAATTTTTGTATCTATATCCATTAGGGAAATCTGTATAAAATTGTCTTTTTCTATTTTGGTTCTTCCCAGTTCAGGAATCAGCATCATATCTGCATCATAAAAATAATTTTGTAGGACTCTGTTTACACCTATTTTTCCAAATAGTTTATATGGTATTTGAATTAATTGTTCTTTAAATGTTTGGTAGAATTTACTTAAAAATCCATTTGGCCCTGAATTTTTTTCTTACAAATTTCATTGTTGGCTTATTCAATTTCTTTTTTCTGAAATTGGATTATTTAAATATTTGTGTTCCTCTTTGATTAATATTGCCAATTTGTATTTTTGCAAGTATTCATTTGACTTAGATCATGAGATTTATTGGTATAGAGTTGGGCAAAATAAATTCTCATTATTGTTTTTATTTCCTATTCATTGATGGTATGTTGGTCTTTTTCATTTTTGATACTAGTAATTTGGTTTTCTTTTTTCTTTTATCAAATTACCCAAAGTTTTATCTATTTTATTAGCTGTTTTCATGAAATGAGCTCTTAGTTTTAATTATTATTTTAATAATTTTATTAATTTAATTGCTTCTTTCTGGCTGCCTACAGTATTTTCTCCTTGTCCTGATAATTCCAGAATTAAGCTATAGTACTCTTTTGAGTTTTGATTTTGGGATCTCTTTCATGAGGCGTTCTTTCAATGACTATATGAGTCTCTACTTCTGGAATCTCAGAACAGTTTTCCTTGATAATTTCTTGAAAGATGCTGTTCAGGCTCTTTTTTGAATGTGGCTTTCAGGTAGACAAATAATTCTTAAATTATCTTTCCTGGATCTATTTTCCAGGTCAATTGTTTTTCCAGTGAGGTATTTTATATGTTTATTTTTTTTATTTTTCCATTCATTTGACTTTGTTTTACAGATACTTGATGTGTCATAGAATCATTACCTTCTACTTGGACAATTCTAACTTTTAAGTATTTAGTTTCTTCAGATAGCTTTTGTATCCCCTTTTCCACTTGTCCAATTCTATTTTTTATAGAATTTTCTTCAGTCAATTATTGTACCTCCATTTCCATTTAGGCAGTTGTTTTTTTTTAAGAATTACCTTCTTCCATCAATTTTTGTCATTCCATTTCCAAGCTGTTTACTCTCTCTTGCATACCTCATTTCTTTTTTGTGTTCTTCTTCTATCTCTCTTATGTAACTATAAAAGTCCTTCTTAAGCTCTTCCATGCAGGTTTTTGAGCTTTGAGAGCAAATCATATGCCCCTTTGATGCTTTAGATGTAGGTATAAAGCAGGAAAGATTTACATCAGGAATGTAGGACTCATTAAATACTAGGAGAACTATAAGCATAATTGGTCACATCAAGAGCAAAACTAACAGAAACCATATGATTATTTCAATAGATGCAGAAAAAGCTTTTGACAAAATACAACACCCATTTCTATTAAGAACACAAGAGAGCAAAGGAATAAATGGATTCTTCCTTAAAATGATAAATAGCATCTACTATAAACCACCAGGAAGTAATATATGTAATGTGCATAAGTTAGAAACATTTCCAATAAGATTGGGGGTGAAACAAGTATTTCTATCATCACCACTGTGATTGAATATTGTATTAGAAATGTTACCTTTATCAATAAGAAGAGAAAAAAGAATAGGCATTGAAGAAAGAAAGCAATCATGCTTTGTAGAATAGATGATGATATACAAAGAGAATCCTAGAGAATCAAGCAAAAAAAACTACTTGAAATAATAAACAACTTTAGCAAAATAGCAGTATACAGAATAAAACCATGTAAATCATCACCATCTCTGTATATTACTAACAAATTCCAATAGCAAAAGGTAGAAAGGTAAATTCCATTTAAAGTTACTGTAGAAATTATAAAATATTTGGTTGTGTACCTGCCAAAACAAATCCAGGAACTATATGAATACAATTACAAAATGCTTTTCACATTAATAAAGTCAATGCTAAATAAGTGGAAATGGTTGCTCATGGATAGGTTGAGATAATATAAAAAATATAATTCTGCCAAATTAGTCTACTTAGTGCCATACCAATCAAACTACCAAAAATATTTTATAGAGATAGAAAAAATAAGAACAAAATTCTTCTGGAAGAACAAAGGGAAATACTGAAAAGAAAGGCTAGGGAAGGTGTCCTCACCATACCAGACCTTAAATTGTATTATAAAGCTGAAATCATCAAAACTCCTAGGTAATGGTTAAGAAATAGAGTGGTGGATAAGTGGAATAGGTTAGGTACACAAGACACAGTAGTCAATGAATGAAACAATATACTGTTTGAAACCCAAAGACCCCAGATTCTGGGATAAGAACATACTATGTAACAAAAAATGCTGGGAAAACTGGAAAATCATCTGGCAGAAAATGGGCATAGACAAATATCTTACACCCTATAATGAAATAAAGTCAAAATGGGTACCCAATTTAGATCTAAAGGCTGATATTATACACAAACTGGGAACGCAAGGAAAAGTCAACCTGTCAGATTTATGGAGACTGGGAGAACTTATGACCAAACAAGAAATAGAGAACATTACAGAATGCAATATGGAAAATTGTGATTACATTAAATTGAAAAGTTTTGCATAAAGTCAATGTAACCAAGATTAGGTGGGATGCAGAAAACAGAGAGAATTTTTTTTTATAACCAATGTTTCTGATAAATGTCTCATCTCTAAAATATATAGGGAATTAAATCAAATTTACAAGAATACAAGTTATTCTCCAAATTGATAAATGGTGTAAGTATATGAAAAGGTGGTTTTCAGATGAAGAAACTAAAACTCTCTATAGACATAGGAAAAATGTTCTAAATCACTATTGAGTAGAGAAATACAAATCAAAACAACTCTGATCTACTACATCAGAACTATCAGATTGGCTAATATGATACAACAGGAAAATTTGAAATGCTGGAGATGTGGGAAAATTGGAAAACTAGCATACTGTTAGAGTTGTAAACTGATCCTACTATTCTGGAGAACCATTTGGAACTATGCCCAAGGGCTGTAAAAATGTGCATTTCTTTGACCCAGAAATATCACTTCTAAGGCTGTCTCCAAAAGAGATCATAAAATCTGGGGGAAAAAAAACATGAACAAAAATACTTATAGCCACTCTGTTTGTGGCGACCAAAAATTGGAAATTGAGGGAATGCTAATAAATTGGGGAGTGACTGAACAAGGCATGGTATATGAATGTAATGGAATATTATTGTGTTAAAAGAAATGAGGAGCAGGTGGATTTCAGAAAAAAACTTGGCAAGACTTTTTACATGAACTAATGCTGTGTGAGGTGAACAGAAAGAACCAGGAGAATATTTTACTCAGTTATAGCCACTATGTGTGATGCCTAACTTTGACAGGCTTAGATCTTCTCACTAATGCAAGTTTTTAAGACAACTCCAAAAGGCTCGTGATAGAAAATGCTATCTACATCCAGAGAAAGAACTATGGAGTAAGAATGCAGATTGAAGCATACTATTTGCTCCCTTTTTATTGTTTTGTTTTGTTTCATCCCATGTTTTCTAATTTTTCGTTACAACATGACTAATGTGAAAATTTTTCATGTCTATATATGTAAAGGTTTTATCAGGTTGCATGCTGCCTTGGCAGGGGGGAGGGGGTGAGGGAGGCAGAGAAAATTTAAAACTCAAAGCTTGAGGAACTTAATGTTGAAAACTAAAAATAAATAAATAATCTGAAAAAATGCAGGTATATTGGCAATTTATTCTCTTCTGAGTTTGTGTTTT
The DNA here is from genome assembly GCF_028583685.1 of Petaurus breviceps papuanus. Lineage (NCBI taxonomy): Eukaryota > Metazoa > Chordata > Mammalia > Diprotodontia > Petauridae > Petaurus > Petaurus breviceps. Next base: position 6,435,919 of record NW_027186315.1, on the reverse strand, counting down.
GATCTCCCCTGTCCCCATTGAAACTGTCTGTGGTTAGTTTCATTTTTGCTTTTTGCTCATGTTTCTTGCCTATTTCCTGGCTTTTAAAGTTGAGCTCTTCTGCTGGAGCACAGGAGGCATTGTTCCAACCTTAGAGTGCTAGGGTCCAGGACCTGGTCACTGACTTGATGTGCTCTGGCCTCAGGTAATGGCAGCTGGAGGCTGTAGGAGTCTGGCATGTTACCAGGTGTTGAGCTGGGGTCCTAATGGTGGTGTCTGCCATATGCTAAGTCCAGGTCAGGTTTTTTCTTTGTTTCCCCAAGTCTATATTGAAGAAAATGGAGGTCTATCCACTGGATGATGCCTGCCCACCCTGGGCTGTGCTGAAGCACATGGAAGTCTACTGCTGGGGGATGACTGTCTGCCTGGAGCTGTGCAGGAGCACAAGGATCTCTGGCTACTGGGGGCTTCCTGCCCACCAAGGCATGCACTGAAGTACTTGGTGGTTATCTAAGCTGGAGTCTTCCAGTTCCCCTTGCTTTGCAGAGGCACAGGGGAGGTCCTGGTATTGTCATTTGCCTTTTCCACCACACAGGGACTCAGCATCTCCTGCTCATTTGCTGTGGTGGGGATTGCTGCTGGCATGCTTCCTGTCCTGGAATGCACTCCCCTTTTATCTAAGTGAAATATTCTTGCCTCTCCTCCAAATTTCCAGGGTTAAAAGATTGCTTCACCTTGTCCTTATGGCTCCACTGTTCCAGGATTTTCCCGGGGTCACAATTTTCTGGTTTTTCAGAGGTTAGTGTGGGAGATTGACAATGATTTACTGCTTACTCTGACATATTGCTTCCCAGAAATCCTATCAACTTATTTTCCTATCATCAGAATTTAGTTTTAGTACTAAAGTTCAAAATTTAAACTTAGAGGTTTAACTGGAGGTTATTTTTCTTTTTTTGAAGCACCTGTAGTCTCTGGTATTTTGAAGTGATAATACTGAATAGTAAAGGGCATTATCTTCTTTTGCATATTTTCATATTCAAACCATTTCCCTGGTTTTATTTCCATATAGAAAACTTTTTCCACATTAAAATAAATTATAATAACGTATAAAAGTACATATTTACCAGTCTTTGGGAATTTTAAAGGTGAAAAATAATTTTGATTTAAGTATAAGAATTCTATATTTTCTGAGAGTCCACAACCTCAGTGTTTTTGGGCTATAGCTTTTCTATTATGGCTCAAGATGTAGGAAGAAGTACCTTCTTCCTCCTCTCCCTCCTGTCTACCTGTCATCTTCTACTTATTCCTATATAGGCTTTAATTTTGAATGCTGGTTAGATGTCGGTGAACAGAAATCTCTGGGAAGGAAATCTGAATGTTCTCTAAAGGATAAGTACAGGTCAACCTCAGGGAATTCCCTTAACTTGAATAAAATACAAAATTATATAATAGAATTATATAATAAAACATTTTCTCAGCTTTTTTCATATGAATTTTTATATGAATGAGAACAAGGAGATTGATAGGAAAAGCAACCAGAGAATTCAAAATCTGAGAGATAAAGATTAAAAAATGAAGATATACTTGAAGTCTGTATTTTCTATCCCCATCAATTATATTTCCATTTTGCTTATCCATATCAGAAGTACAAAAACAAATAGAACAGTGCTACATAGAGCATGAGAAGATAGAATGTGAAGGAAAGTGCTAGGCCTTTTTTTTTTTTGCTTTTTGGAGGCCAGGGCAATTGGGTTTAAGTGACTTGCCCAAGTTCACACATTTAGCAAGTCTTATGTTGAGTGTTTGAGGCCAGATTTGAATTCAGGTCCTCCTGTCTCCTGGGCCAGTGCTCTATTCACTTCACCACCTAGACACCTCAGAAAGTGATAGTCTTAAAAGTAGAAATTATTACAAATATACACACTATATATACCCCCATGACTTTGCATCTCTTTGACTTTTCTCACTCTCTGCTCTAGATCTGCAGTGCCTTTTTTCATATTATCTTAACCTGATGAATTGCTAATTTATATTCAATTCAAATTTTATAGGTATTTCTGTCATAATATTGTCTCTAATGCCATAGAATTCAAACCTAGCCTGAGGACACTTACTGGTGTGTGATCCTGTCCAAGTCACTTAAGCTCAGTTTGTCTTAATTTCCTCAACTATAAAAGATAGTAACAACATCTACACCCTAAACATTTTGTGAGTATCAGATGAATTAATAATTAATAGGTAAAGTACTGGTCAGAGTGTCTGGCACAAAATCATTGCTATAAAAATGTCTCTTCTTTTCCCTCCCCCATACTTTATACCTCTTTAGTGCACTTCACTTGTGTTTTATATTAGGGTTATATGTTTAAAACAGTAAGTCATGTCATATCATATTTATAGATACTTTTTACTTTAGAGTACTTTTCAAAGTACTCTACATACTGCACATCTTAAAATAAATGTCTGTTGAATTAAATAGAATTCACTAACCTGAAAATGGTATAAGTAGTCTATAGTAATGCCAATATTTATGCATTAGATAACACAAAAAGAAGCCAGATATAATTCTAAAGCAAATGGTACATTCAGGCAGTTACAAACATTTTTTAAAAAAGAAGAGTGAATAAATCTGTCAATTTGAAAATGGAAAATCCATTATTTTTTTTCCTTTTCATCATTAGGAAGTAAAAAATGAGTAGATATGCTAAATGTTTAATTTTACAACTGGTTGAAATAATATCATGTAGACACAGCATTAATGACCACTAATTCAGTGAACTGACAGCATAAAATCCTTCATTGGCTTTAACAGAATGGAGTGATTTGTCCATAAGGAGTTTCATCCAATATATACTATGACAGAAACTCACTCCTTGCTCAGAAATATGTGCATATGTATGTACTTATGTGTATATCTATATATGTTTCTACATTTTTTTGTTTACATATTTGTCTATTATCCATGTATGTGCATTTCTATTTTTCATCTAACATGCAATTTCTTCAGGGTGGTGCCCTCTTTGTGTGACTCCAGAGACACTGATTGGAAGGAATCTGATACTTTGTCATTCAGTTAATTAACTTTTATTAAGCATCAACTATGTTCTCGGCACCAGTATGCGCTGGAGATACACATATGAAAAAAGAAAACTTCTTCCTTGATAGCCTCTGCCCTCAAAGAATTACAATCCATCAGAAAAAGATAATAAATAAAAGGGATTTGAAAGGGGAGGAGGGATCACACCCCTTGCATGATCATGAGGGAGAAGTCAGAGACATCACAAAGTAGTTCAGCCAGGTGGGACATGAGGAGATGTCTGTCCTGGGTCTCTTCTTTATATGGAGGTTTTGGAATTCATGGCTCTGCCCTCCTATGATAAAGACAAAAGATGTGCCTAGCAAAGATAATTCAATCTTGTTTAATGATAAAATTTTCCTAATGATGAGCTTCCTGAGGCATGATGAATTAAGGGAAGTCCCAAAGTAATCTAGGCAGAAAGGAAAAGAAGGGTCTTATACAGATAACTAAGAATAACTGCCTAATATATTGAGAAAGTTTTTTTCTCCATACTTACATAACTATAATATCAAAAATAGTATTTGAATCTACTTCTTTCTGATTCCCAGATTGGTCTTCTCCATATGCCAAGTTCTCAGTACAATCTAAAAAAATGCACCATTTTAGTCCATCTCCAAAAGTTTATTAAAAACAAAACAAAACTAGAAGGTAATTTGATTTTTGTCATGGTTTCACTGAGTAGTTGTATTCTGAAACCATCACAAGTCGAAGTTATAATTCCATTTTTCAATTCTTCTATATTGGAAATATCCCTTTTCTTTATAATGAAGCAGCTCTTTGTTGGAAACAGACTCTAATTGGGAACACAGAATTGAACTAACTTTTCTTGCATTAGGAATTATAATTGAGAAATGTGAAAAACATTCTGATTTTAGTCATTTTTGTTTACCCTCCAAATAGCCTAATTGTTTTAAAAGCCTACTGTGTCCTGGTATGATGTAGTTGCCACCCTTGAAGTGGTTTTAAATATTGTAGATCATCCATAATGCCAGTTTCTCAATAAGGAAAAGCTGTTTTCTTCCCATCCTGCTGTGTTTATGGAGCTGTAATTATCTTTAAATGAATAGTTTGCACACTTTTCAAGACTATCATTTATTTTTAGAGGGAGAATGTTTAGGACTCCTGGGACATAAAGCATGTATCATCTCATTTCCATCTCAACTTTCTGCATTAATACTTTTTTCTACTGGTTCAAGATATAAGATTAGTAGTAGAGTGTTGAAAGCCATATTGCCTGCACAACGGAGGAAAACACCAAGGAATAAAAACTTGGATTGATATCATCACTGAATACCCCTACTTAGCAACTAAAAAAGCAAATTTTCTTTTCCACTCAGGTTGTCAGTTTACATTGACAAAATTCTTCCCACCAAAGAGAGGGGAACTTGATCTCAGATTTTGTTAAAGGAGGAGTTTCTGTATAAGAAAATGCCCTATATGAATGTAGGCTGGTACCTTCTGTTCAAATTGTAGTAAAAGCTTATTGGACAGAAATCTTTAAATTTTAAGCCACTTACCTGGGATCATACAGCACATCTGTGTTAGAAGTAGGTCTTAATGGTTCTTTACCCACTACACCATTTGACCTTTCTCTGACTTCCATGCTGGGCTATAATCAAACCCTGTAAGGCAAAACTACCAGTTTTCAGAAAGCAGGTTATGTGACAAAGTTTGGCCTGCCTACCTAGAACTTGGATTTGTTTCAGAATTAGTCTGGCTACTATTTTCAGCTAATGGAAGTCTTAGGATAACCTGTTTTCATCCAAAGCTTCTATAAGAAAATCCAATAGAGGAAATTGGGTCCTAGGTTTGTGGTGTGTTAAAAAAATAGGTCCTAGAAAATCAATTCTTAATGAAAGCAGTTTTAGTTAGGTTTTTCCCCATTCTTGCAACCAACTCACTGATGACAATATTTTTGAGAGACCTCAGGAACAATATAGCATTCAAGAGCCACTATATATTCTTGGAACCCACCTCTCAGTATGTATCTATACTAAAATGAAGACTTATTTTACTGATATAAGTTATGGATTTATAGATTAGGGAAACAATGCCTAGAGTAGGCTTGACTTGATAATGTGAGCAATCATTCAATGGCTCCAGTATACTAAAGTTTGAACAAGTCATATCCCAGTGGGTGGTAATCATGTGAAAATGTGTTTGAAATTCCAAATTTGTGGGGTCAGTTTTAAAAAGTCAAATATATTTAGAAATACAATCATTCTAATTTGGTCCAGTGTGAAATGATAATTTCCATCATGCAGCATCAAAATGCTGGATGATACTGAAATAACAAGGCTTCTAAAATAAAAAAAAAAACATAATGAAATAAATCAAGAAACAAGAAGAAACTCCAATTCAAGCTTGAGCACAGAACTCACAGAATTGCCTGAGTTAGAGTAAGAAATACCCATTTCCTCCTATCATTTTTTTCTGTTCAGCAGACCTGAAACAAGTAAGTTACTCTAGTGAAGAAAGACTCTGAATGAGTTTTCAATAGACTTTCCCTGTCCTATTCAGTGAGGAGGTGTCCTCATGCTGTATGAATCTAAATTCTGCAGGTATTGGGACATTGAATAAAAAATTATTCTATGTAATTTATGCCAGTACTTCTTAGAGAGAAAATCAGTAGTCAAATCTGAGGAGATTGAGGTTTAAGATACCAACAGATGGTTCTTCTAGTGAAAGCACAGGAAAATCTAGTGGAGAATTTTTCATAGGTAACTTGATGTCAAATCCTTTACTCTTCTCATGTCAGGATTCAGATGGAGACCTGGATACTTGATGCTCTCTTCCACATGCTAATCTGACCTTTCAGTGAGTGCATCCTATGAATGCATAGCAGGAGAAAGAGAGAGAGGGATGTGTATAAGGTGAGCTTGATTACCAATGAGGCTTAAGTTCATCATGATTTTTCTCTTTGGTTTTGGGAATATCATTTCAACAAGACCACCTAAAAATGAAAAAAAAATTAGTGAAACATTTTTTGGTCTAAATAATGAAGAGGAAAGCATTTTAATGAGTTTTCTGCTCAGAGTTGGCCATTTCTTAAATTGGCCAATACAATAACTGTCTTCATGATATGTCAAAAAAACTGAAAAATTAAAATTGCTACTAATGTATCACTTTTTAAAGGGACATGTGCTTTTTATCTCTTCTATTTTCAAGGGTATAAAATCATAACATGTCTTAGAATCCCTAGCTTCTTACAAAGTATAGCTCAGGTGCCATTGTATACTAGATGTCTTTCCTAAGTCCTTTCAGTTATTAGAGTTTTTCACAAAATGAAATAACTCTAAATTTTCGTAGCACCTGGCACAGAGTAAGTACTTAATACATCCTATTACAGATCTATTTAGGTCCATATTTTTTCCCCCAATAGAATATAAGCTCCGTCAGGAGCAGGACCTGTTTATTTTTGCTTTGTAACTCTAGCACCTAGGACAGTGCCTGGTTCTTAATAGAAGTAGAAACATAATAGAGGCTTATGTAATTGGTCAATACATAAGTCAGTGAACTGAGTGCTTCTAACAAAATGTTTCAAAACATAGACTAAAACGTTGGGTTAAAGATCTCCCATCCCACAGTGATTTGGAGCAATGTAGGAGTATGTATTAGATAGGCATATATATAAAATTTTTGGAAAGAAAAGATAGCACTTTTCAAATTCACCTTTTAAAGGAAGTTTGAGCATATGTAGAGAAAATAAAAACACATTTAAATATTTATTAACTTGTACTTAAGGTTATAGTGTTACATTTGGTGATCCACCCACAAAACACAGTGACTGAATAAACAATCAGGACAGAAACAAATAAAATATTATTAAATATTTTTAAAAGGAAAAGTTTAAAATTAATATTTTCTTAATCAATGCTAATATCATTGTCTATAATGAAGAGTTAATTAGTATAAAATCTTGTCTATACAATAAACATTTTGCACCAGGATCAATCACTTTCAGCAAGCAAAATGAGCCTTACCCTGGGGAGGAAAAAAAAAATATATATATATATATAATCTTAGAGTTAGAAAAATTCTTAGAAGCCATCTAGCCCATCCTTTCGTTATCCACTGGTTATCCAGATTCTGATTGAAGACACTCACTGAATGCATGCATCTTTGCACTCGCTATCCTGTATATTGGGGCAGGTAGATGGCACAGTGGATTGAGTGCTGGCCTTGAAGTCAGGAAGACTCATCTTCCTGAATTCAAATCTGGCCTTAGACATTTACTAGTGGTATGACCCTGTGCAAGTCACTTAATCCTGCTTGCCTCAGTTTCCTCATTGGTAAAATGATCTAGAGGAGTAAATGGCAACCCACTCCAGTATTTTTTATGAGAAAACTCCATCGGTTACAAAGAGTTGGACAGGACAGAAAAAAATCACTTATACCCCACTTCTTTATCTCTGTCATTCAGAATTATGTTTCCTTCAAAACTAGTCCAATTACTATGTTCTATATGAATCTTTTCCTGAATTCCCTACCCCACCATATTCTAGTGTCTTCTGTCAATAAACTACCTTGTATTCATTTACATATATTCAGAATATAATTATATATGTAGAGTGGCAACAATGCATAATGGTTTGAAAGTTGCCTTTAGAATGTGGAAGAAAAGGGTTCAAGGATCATCTCTGACAAATAACATTTCCGCTCTGCTGTTGTGACCAAGAGCAAAACACCTAATTTTGCAGTGCCTTAGGAAGCTCTAAGAATATAATTAACTGAACTGACAACCCACATTGTGAAAGGGACTTTCATTAACCAAGTTCCATGTACAAATGAAATCACAGGAACAGTCCCCATCCCTATTTATGTATTTATGTATTATTTCTGCTTTTAAAATCTAAGCTCTTTGAAGTCATGTTTTTAAAAACTTCTTTTTTGGGGGCAGAGCCAAGATGGAGGAATAGAAACATGAACTTCCCATGGCTCCGGCCTCCACCTTTCCTAATCCATGTAAAAAGGGGACTCTAAACAAATTTTGGAGCTGCAGAACCCACAAAATGACACAGAGAAGCTAACCTTCCGCTGAGGAGAGCCCAGACAGCTGGAAGGAATCCAGCACAGCACTCTGGGAGCCGAGCCCAGCCCCATGAAGAGGCTTTAGCCCCAGGGCGGGCCTGACCAGCAGCCAGCCAGAGGGACTCCAGATCAGCAGCAGCTGTGGCCGTTTCCAGATTTATCAACACATAGATGGGAAGGACAAGGTGAGAGGACAGAGCAGTCTGGACTTTGGGATCCAGTAAGTGGAAGTGCTTGGCTTTTACCCCCAGGGCGAGAAGCTGCTGAGACGCCAACACAGCCAGCCAGTGCCACATGGCGGCTTCAGCTCCTGGCCTGCAGAGTGTAGGGGGACGAAGCACCAGTCTGAGGGGTAATCCCTCTTGCTTTAACCTGCTTGGATCTGGATTGCAGTCTAGGGTGGAGGTCCTGGGGTGTGTGTACATCTTGCCAGAGCATGTGAGACCTCAGAGAGGGCACCCATCTGATACTTCCAACAGCTGAGAAAACCCCAACATTTGGGACGAAAGCTCCCCGTCTGATGGCAGAGTCCTACCTGTGGCAAAAAGCCCAAAAGTCAAGTAATTGAGTGGCAAAATAAGCAGGCAAAAGAAACAAAGCAGAAAGAAGATTGCAACATTACACTCCTATTTTGGGGACAAAAAGGACCAAAGCATGGAACAGAAGGAAAACAGTGAAGTCAGTACTCCTGCACCAAAATTTTCACAGGAAAATATGAGCTGGTTACAGGCCATAGAGGACCTTAAGAAGCAGATAAGAGAAGTGGAGGAAAAATTGGCAAGAGAAATGAGAACAATGCAAGAAAATTATGAAATGAGAGTCCACAGCCTGACTGAGGAAAATAATACCTTAAAAAACAGATTGACTCAAATGGCAAAGGAGGCTCAAAAAGGCAATGAGGACAAGAATGCCTCAAAAAGCCAAATTTGCCAGATGAAAAAAGAATATCAAAAGCTCACTGAGGAGAATAATTGCTTCAGAATTAGATTGGAGCAAATGGAAGCTAATGGCTTTATGAGAAATCAAGATGCTGTTAAACAGATCCAAACAAATGAAAAAATTGAAGGCAATGTGAAATATCTCATGGGAAAAACCACTGACCTGGAAAATAGATCCAGTAGAGATAATTTAAAAATTATTGGACTACCTGAAAGCCATGACCAAAGTAAGAACCTAGAAAGCATTCTCCAGGAAGTTCTCAAAGAAAACTGCCCTGATGTTTTAGTACCAGAGGGCAAAATAGAGGTTAAAAGAATCCATCAATCACCTCCTGAAAAAGATCCCAAAAAGAAAACTCCTAGGAATATTATAGCCAAATCCCAGAATTCAGAGATTAAGGAGAGAATATTACAAGCAACCAGGAAGAAACAATTTGAATATTGTGGAAAGACAATTAGGATAGCCCAGGATCTGGCAGCTTCTACACTGAGGGATCGAAGGGCTTGGAATGTGATATTCTGGAGGGCAAAGGAGTTGGGTTTAAACCAAGAGTCACCTACCCAGCAAAACTGAGTATCATGTTTCAGGGGAAAATATGGTAATCCAGTGGAAGAGAGGACTTTCAAGCATTCTTGCTGACAAAACCAGAGTTGAATAGAAAATTTGACATTCAGATACAAGAAGCAAGAGAAGCATGAGAAGGTAAACAGGGAAAAGAAATCATAAGGAACTTATAAAAGTTGAACTATCAACATTCCTACATGGAAAAACAATAATTGTAACTTATGAAACTTTTCTCAGTAGTTGAAGGGATTAGAAATATATATATGTGTGTGTGTGTGTCTATATATGAGGATATATGGGCATATGAATACATATGTGAATGTGTGTATATATGTTTACAGGTATATATAGATAGAGGGCACAGCACAAATTTAACAGGAAGGGATGATACTTAGAAGGTGAAATTAAGAGGTGAGAGGAATATAATGAGAGGAGATGGGGAGAGACAGATTGGAGTAAACTATCTCATACAGAAAAGGCAATGGAAAATGGTTACAAAGGAGGGGAAGAATACGAAGGCAAAAGGGTCAACCTTATTCTCATTGAATCTGGCTTGAGGAGGGAGTGAAATAAACACTAAATAGGGTATCTCACCCTCCAGGAGAATGGGGGGGGAAGGGGATGAGAGGGGGGACGATGGAAGAGAGGGCAGGCTGGGGGGGGAGGGAAGTTGGAAGCACCCACTTTTGAAAAGGAATGGGATTAGGGAACACAGCGGAGTGGGTGGGAGGTGGAATGGTAGGGAGGGAAGTGTAGTCAGTCTTTTACAATATATCTACTATGTTGTTGTTTTGCATTAGCCACACATGTACAACCTATACTGAACTGCTTGTCTTCCCAGTGGGGGTGGGTTATGGGGAAGGAAGGGAATGAATTTGGAATTGAAAGTTTTAAAATCAATATTCAAATATATGTGTGTGTGTTTGTGTGTATACACTATTATTAATACCATCTTACATGTAATCGGGGAAATAAGATATACAGGCACTGAGGGATAGAGATCCACTGGAAAAGTCGAAAGGGGTATGGGAGAAAACATGGCAGGGAGCAGATTGAAGCAGGGGATATCCTGTGGGACTGCTATTTTGGGGCGGTGGGTAGGGGAAAAGTGGGGAGAAAATTTGTATCTCAAAATCTGGAGTAAACGAATGATGTAAATCAGAAGTTAATAAAGCATTAAAATAAAAACTTCTTTTTCTTTGTATTCCCAATACTTAACAAATTAATTGATATAAAGTAAGAACTTAACAAATGCTTAGTAAGTGAATGATTCAAAATGGTAACAATTCAAAATTATGAAAACATCCGCCAAGTCTCCCCCAATGTGTGTTTTGTCCTTTACTCTCTAAGAGGACCATGACATCAGGAAGATGATGTTTTGCATGTGAACTGTATTTAAGTGAGGGGGAGCTGTGCAAGGTCACCAGCCTCACTTTCTCCTCTGGAGCCATCTGGGTCCAGTGAGAAGATATATATCAGGATAGTTGGAGATGGTCTCCCTCCTCCAATGTGGGTTTCAGATGAAGAGAGATGGGAAAGGGGGGGGGGGCTAAAGGAATGCTTTTCATTTTTACTTGAAAATGCTAATTTCTTTTGGAGGAATAAGCCAGATTTCTAATGGAGTTCGATTATGCTATTATTGAGGGACAAGATTAAATCCTGATGTATAGTCTATTGTATGTAAGGCTTTTGTAATATATGGTATAGTGGGTTAAGTTTATTTGAAACATTTAGAAGGATTCTATTAATTGGATGACTTAATTTGATTCTGTTAACTGGCTGATTTAATTAAGAGACAATTAAGATGCCTAAGTGCATATCATTTTAAGGGAATCTTGAGACTTTGTAATTCAGAGTCCTACATCAGAGTTACTGGAAAAAGACATTTGATGTCTAAAAGTCTTTGATTGCCTTCTGTAATTATACTTTGTTGAAACAGAAAAAAACAAAGAAAAAACAAAAATACAAGCTGTACCTCCTGGCAGAACTTACCCCATATTTATAGTATAAAGCATGGTTGGTATTGTATATCATTTCAATTCAACAAACATTTAATAAATGCCAACTATTTAGTTATATTTGTCTTAGGTACTGATTATGCAAATACAAAAATGAAATAACTCACACTCTCTGGGAGATTATAATCTATTTGGAGGATACAAAAATATTTAAATAAGAATACTACAAGGTAAAATGTGGAAGGAAAAACTGACAGCATTAGGGAAGGCTTTATTTAGTATGTAACACCTGAACTGAATCTTGAAGGAATTAAAGTATTTTGAAAGAGGTAAAATACTCTCTTGACAAATTAGAAGAGGATACTACATTATTAATGTATTGTCAATAGAATTGGAAGATCTTTCTTGCCCTATTACCAGACCTATGTGACCTGCTTTGAGTGTGAGTCACATGGAAGCCTGAGTCACATAAACCTGTGGTTTGAGGAACTTGCTGAATGGGTGAAGCAGGAAAAGGTGGATCAGGAAGTGTGGTAAGGCAGAGCTCAGAGAGAGTGAGACAGAGCTGAGAGAAAGAGAGAGTGAGTGAGAGACAGAGAGAGAGAGAGAGAGAGAGAGAGAGAGAGAGAGAGAGAGAGAGAGCAGGCAGAGAGAGAGAGAGAGAGAGAGAGCAGGCAGAGAGTAGAGCAGAACAAGTAGCATGAGTGAGAGAGGGAGTTATTTTTGCCTAAGGGAACTTGTTTTTGTGCAGAGGCCTAATGGAGGGAAGGCTTGGGATGTTGGTGTTTCTTGAATTGGTGATGTGTATAGACTTTGAAAAAGAACACTGGGTATTGGTGCTTCCTGCATTGGCAATGTGTAGAGACTTCTTTGTTACCTTCATGGATTTGGCTTATTGGTGTTAGAATAAATGTCTTGGTTTCATCTTCAAGGAAGAGAATCTGTTATATCTTATGATTCAAGTCTGGGAATACCGCTGCTTATTCATAGCAACTGCTGTGCATATAGCATTGGAAAAATAGACACTGATTAAAAAGAGGCCATAATCCAAGAGGTATCCACCGGATACAGTAGAAGTTCAGAGAAAATGGGGTGGCCAGGTAGCGCAGTCAGGGAAGCCAGGTAGCGCAGAGAGTAAGAGCACCGGCTCCAGTGTCGGGATGACCTGGATCAAATCCGGGCTCAGATACTCAGCACCACACCCAGAAATAATAACTGGCCATGTAACCTTGAGCAAGTTACTTAACCCCGATTGCTTTAAAAAAAAAAAAGAAAATTTAATAATCACCCCTCACATGGGCCATCTCCAGTTTCCCTGATCTATATCTGGCCACTGGACCCAGATGACTCTTTATAGCCATCCCTCACTTAAATCCAATTCACTTCCAAGTGATGGAATCATCTTCTTGATGTCATGGCCCTCTTTGAGAATGAAGGACAAATCACAACCACAACCTCTCCCATGCAGGTACAAGTTGTCTCCAGGATGACCTTGCATACCTCTCTAACTATGTACTTTAAATTCCTCTCTTGCAGATATTTTTTGGCAATATGTTTCAAGCTACACTGTTATACTTTTTGCCTTTTCTTTGCCAGTATGATGAATCATAATCTTAATTGTCCAGTTGCTACATAATTTGCCTCTGTTGTAGATTCATTTTGTACGCCTGATTCCCCTAATTCCTGCTCTGAAAGTCTCTACTTTCCTTTTGGGTTTGACCACTCCCCCCCACTCCTCCCCTCAAAAACAACAACAAAAAAAACCAAAACCAACAAAAACAACAATGACAAATAAAAAACATATCTCCCTCATTCACAGGTCAATGAAGGCAGAATGGTAGATAATAGGATACATAAAGAAGTCTAAACACCATTACCCTACTCATTTCTTTTCCCCAGCATGATAAACTAGGAAATCTTCTCCAGGTATAGTATTTCTTCCTGCCACTTAACCTAGTAAAAGGTTTCTCCAAAGAACAAATAAAGAGAATATCTCTTTCCCCTCCTATGAAAAACCTGATTCTGTAGCATACATGTTCAGAGACAACATTATCTTCCTGTCTCATGTGAATTATTGTTTATAACAACATTTTTTCTTCCCCTTAACTATGTAAAAGTTAGAAGGGCATGGTGACTTTTGAAGCCCAAAATTTATAATCACCCTAAGCCCTGTGGCAAAGACTAATTTAAAAATGAGATTCACGTATCATCAACATAAATTCCAATTATACTTAGAATAAAATTGTCCATTGGTTGCATGAGAAAAGAGATGCTAAATAAATCACTAATTTTAGGTTGAGAACTGAAATAGGAAATAAGAGACCAACATGCTCATTTAACAGATGAAGAACATAATGCCCATAGGTGGAGCCAAGATGGTAGAGAGAAGGCACTAGCAAACTAGGGGCAGGTTTTGGAAATGAATACATCAGCAGCTGCAGTGGCTGCTCCAGAGGTTTCAGTCCATGGATGAAAAGGGGGTCAAACAACTGGTAAGAAGGCGGGATTACAGGGATCTCTTTTCTGGCAGTGGGAGCAGGACTCCATTGCTTTGTACATACACAGATCCTGGTTCCAGTCCTGGGTGGTGGTCCCAGTCCTGGGTGGCAGTCCCAGGGCAAGGAGGAGCATTAGCACAGCAGAGTTTGTGACTGCAGTGGAGCAGGGACCCTCATTACAGTTACAGGGCAGAAAAGAGTGCTTGTGGTTACTCACAGACCAGAACAAGGCCAGGAGAGGAGCAAACACATCTCTCCTTACTGTATACCACCTTGGAAAAAGTGAAAACTAACAGGTCCCTAGAACTATCTCTCAAAAATGCTACATAAAACCCCTGAAGCTTGGGACAGTGTAACCTCTACCTTTTAAATAGAGTCTCACTTTAGTAAAGTGAAGGAATTGGCTGGAAAAATGAATAAACAACAGAAAAAAATCTGACCATATAAACTCATGATGGTAACAAGGAAGATAAAAATACACAATCAGAAGAAGAGAGCAAAGTCAAAATTCCTATATCCAAAGCCTCCAATGAAAGTGATGCCCAGAAAGGCTATCTAATTGGCCCGAGGTCAGAGATTAGTGAGGATCAAAAGCACATCCTGTACCTTCAAAGCCAATGTTTTTTGTTTTCTTTTGTACTGTAATATACTGCAAATCTAAAAGTAGACTTTCTAAAGAAAAAAATATTGGTCATTTAAAAAGTCTATTAAAATTCTTTAAAAAAGGTATCTCTAATAATCATCTATAAGAGATGTTGGCATATAGGATTATATTACTTTATGGATCTTTTAAAAATACTGACCATTAATAACAAATGACCAGGTAGTCTATAAAATGATGTTTATTGTTGCCCTTAACTGCATGATAAAACCACCTTCTCTGACTTCGTTGTTTCCTTCTTCAGGTAATAAAACCCATAATTAATCTTTCTTTTTAACTATAATGGTCTCTTGTCACATAGTTTCAAATATAACATGTACTATAATGATCTTGTTTAATTATAAGAATTGTCATCGGTCACTGGAAAAGGAATTCATGTTTCAAAAATATATGTGTGTTTGTATATATATATATATATATATATATATTTCTATGTGACTATGTTAGTCAAATAATATTTGTTCAGTGTTGAAGGACTGGAAATGCTCTTATAAGTTTGAATTTGAGTGTATATTTAGAATATGTGTGTAAATATACACATGCACACACACACAAACATACATATGTGTGTATATACATAGAGAGAGACAGAAAGACAGAAACAGAAGAAGAAACAGAGACAGAGAGAAAGGGAGACAGAGAGACAGAGACACACAGAGAGACATGTACTGTTTAGAGATATTTGAAAAATTTTTTAAAGTTCCACCACTCTAATGCCAACATTATAATAGCAAAAGGAAGTAAAAGGGTATTGCAGGCCATTTTATATTTTAATTATTTCATTAGTTGAAATACTCCAAACCACTGAGCAAAAGAACAGTTTTCTTTTCATGGTCCTTTCCAAATTTTGCTAGGTTTGCTCTTGCAGAACACTCCTAGGATCATAAAATTGAGCTGGAAGGGAGCTAAGAGGTCATCTGATCTAACTCCCTCTCTTTACAGGTGAATGAGGCCCAAGGTTGGTTAAATGCTTTGCCAAAGGTTGTGCAGGTAACGAGTGTCAGTGAACCAGTAATGATGGCTTCAAGAACTATAAACAAAATCACTTTAAAATTCCCTTAATTTATTTGTCAGCTAACAAAATACAATGGAAACTAAACATTCATTTTAATAAAGATAAACAATATTAATTATTGAATTTATCATTAGTTTTGCAGCTGTTGATATTATGCTCCTTTATATAGCTGAAATCCCTATTTATATTTTTTTTTCTTTTGGTTCTTTTATTTTCATTTTTTTAATCAATTCTTGTGCTTTTAAAATATTTATCATGAATGTGAAATAATGGTTATTTAGAGACATCCTGGAAGCTAGGGGGGAAAATGGTTTATGTCCCAAATCTGTTACACTGTGACTGTGTGACCCTGGACTTGAAACTTAACCATTCAGTACTGTATAGAACGTATTGCAGGGGAAGTGCTAGTTTGTACTGGTGAAACAGATTTCCTCAACCAGGAGTTCCCTTTACCAATGGAATTCCAGATTCAGTCTTTCTCCTGTTTCCCTATCTTTGATGCAATTACATGCATATATGTTCCACAATTTACTTAGCCATTCACAAATCACTGGCAAACAATTTTTCCAGTTATTGTTTTCTCCAGGTATTCATTCATTCATTCACTCATTTATTTATTTTTAACAAAGGTAAAAATGTCAACACACTTCCTAGGGCATAAGCACAGAAAAGGGATTGCTGGGTTCCAAAGGAGATTGAGAATTATAATTATTATATATTTTTTTCAAGCTAACCAGAGGCCTACACTTCTCTTTTATTTCCCTCACTGTAAAGATGCTGTAAAAATCACAAAAAAGAATCCCTGAATTTTATTTTTGATTGCAGAAACCAATCAATAAAATTTTTGAGCAAATACTCACAATAATTGTTTAGCTATAAATTATATTAATGTCACAGTGTACTAATAACCATACACATAATATGATGTATATATTTTTAAAAGATTAGATAAAAATTAAATACTATTTCATCCAGAACAAGAATTTTTTTAAAGAAAAATATTTTAGTCATATGTATGAGAGATTATAGTGGACAGAGACTTGAAGAAACAAGACCAATTAGAAAGCTGTTTTAATTTTTCATGTGATAGATAATGATATCTTGAATCAAGGTTAATTTGGAACTCAAAACTTAAAAAAATAATTTTAAATTTATTTTTAGATATAATTGGGAGAAAATATAATATTAAAATAAATAAAATGAGTTTTTGAAGTAAAAACTCTAAAGCATAAAAATAAAATGTGATGTTGGGAATAATGCATCAGTATCCTATATTATAATGGATTGTACTGACCTTTTTTTTTCAAATATATTAAGTACTGAAATTAAACTGTGACTCTTTGAGTTACCTGGGAATTGAATCTATGATAACATAAAATTCTTTGGAACTAGATATTTCATTGAACATTGAACATGAACATTCAGTTTACTGATGTTCATCATAATGTGAGTTTGCAATAGATAAACAGAACACTAAAATGTACAATTTTCTACTAAATTTGGAGAAAATTGGAAATGACAAACTTTGGATTATTTATTTTGAGATTCAAGGGCATCTATTGTTATCTATCACATTGTTTTTCTTTTCTCCTACTGGCAATTTGTTGTCCAATGTGATACAACCTGTCAGTCTTGTGGTCCATGCATTCTTCCTTCCTGGGTTGCCCACTATCTATACACATGTAGGCAACATCTAATACATCTGTGTAAAGCCACACATAAGCAGCTTTCCAGAGGACTGCTGCTGTGAAAAGTTTTTAAGATTCTGATTGTACAGTATAGTGAACTTTCTATTCAATAAATCAGAGCAAAAAATTCACAGAAAATCAAGGTACAGCATTCACAATGTTACAACTTATCACAGAACATAAAAATAAAGCATTCATCATGTCACAACTCAACAACTTATCACTAAAATGGCCATATAGTTTTCAACAAAGTGGTCACATAGTTTTCAGCAAAGTACAATCATTTAGTAACTCAGTCAGACACAAAATACATAAGTCACAACCTTCTACACATGGGGTGCAATTAAATTAGAATTTCTTCAGTCACTACTTGGCACCCTTGTAGTGGAAAGTACAAAAGCCATCCACCCATAGCTCACAAGTAAATCACAATTTCATCAGTCACTACTCAGCACCCTATTTTATCAGTCGCTACTCAGACAACGTCATCAGTCACTATTCAGTATCCACAGAGAGGTCTTTTCATCTTGACTTGAGGCAGGTAGCTCCTACCTGAATCCACCAAACTTTCACCTGGGTTCAAAGGCAGACAACTTCAAGTTCCTTCTCCATCTGTCTGTGCAGTTCCTGCTCCATATTGAAGCTCATTGTGTCCACTCTATCTCAAATCCTTCACAGTCTGTTCCTGGGAAGATAAGTTTTAACAAAGCCACAAGAACATTCATTCACATTAACAAAGTCACAACAACATTTGTACAAAGTACTGGCACTGCTGTCATGCTTCTTCAGTCTTCTGTAGCTCCAGCTGCCCCTTGGAAGTCCTCAGCACCATAAGCTCCATTCTCAAAATCAAAACCACTTCATCCAGCCTCTACATGGCTTGCTCCAAGAAATTCTGTCTCAGTTCTCAATTCTCATTCCTCTTTTCAGTTCTTCTCAATTCTCAATTCAGTCTTCAGTCCAGCAGCAGCTGCCCTGCCTCCACTGTGCTTACCCCAAGAAATTCTGTCTGTCCAGCTTGTGCTCTTCCTTATATAAGTTTTAGCTCCTCCCTGTTTAGCTCCTTTCTATTATGTCAACAACAGGGATTCATATGTCCTGTTTTGTTTTTTTGTTTTTGTTTGTATTTTCTCCCAGAGGCTTAATTTGAAACAAGCTGCTAAGTACCTGCTTACTGCTAATATAAAGGGATCTTCAAATTTCATTACTATTACAATCTGCCACTTTTGACCTGCAGAATTCCTTATTTGTCATCTGGATCCACATGAAATATACATCCTTTATCACCCTTTTTTTTCCCTTTGTACACAAGGTGGACACAAGTTAACTCTCTGTATGTTATGTTGTGGATCTATATACTGAAACATAGACCAAGCAAGCTGTTGTTATCATTCTTGGTATAATTAAAGATAACTAGTCATTTAGTCCTTTGACTTTGAAAATACTGGAGAAGATAAGTCAACACATATTTATTAGGAACTTATTTTGTTCCAAATTTGCATGATTTTTATGTAAAATTGTTATTATCTTTCTTGCCTTCTCAATGGATGGGGGAGGAGCTAGAGGGAAGGAGAGAATTTGAACTAAAAACAAAAAAAAATAAAGGAGGGGAGGGAAAAAATACACGATGACTTTATTATACATTTTAAAGAATTGCAAGTTATACATAATGTATTGGTAGTTTGTGTGCAGTAATCTTTTTTATTATACTGTTATGGAAATGCTTGTTTTATTCCATAAATTAACATTTAAATAAATAAAAAATGAAACAAAAACACATGAGGGAGAATATGGAAGTGCTTGAAGGGATGAAGATAATATCACAGAGGAAGCAAATGACACTCTGGCTGTAGAAATTAGTGAAGGTTTCCTGAAAGAGATGACACCAACTAACTAAGGAAGAGGAAAGGTTTGTTTGTTTTTTTTGTTTGCTTGTTTTCACCCTACATTAAAAGTATTTTCAAATGAGCTTAAGAGGCTGATGAAAGAGCTCATTATACCACCTTTTCCCCCATGTGCACTCTAATGTACAGTGTAATGAGATCTTTTTGGAAGCCCCAAAGTGAAGATTCAGAGTCAGCATTAGATTTCATCGCACAAGAAACATTGCCTGCTTTTCAGACTATGATATTTCTCTCAATGCTGAGGTATACTACTTCTGACTTTACTAAAAAAATAAAGGTATTGTATCTTCACTTCAAAAAGAAAAAATAAAAAGACCTTACGATATACCAGGCATTATATCCACTGGGAGTACAAATACCAGAAAGGGAAAGAAAAAAAAAAGTTTTATCTTTACCAAATAGGAGCTTTTATTCTAAAGTAGAAAGACAACATATAAAAGGTAACTTTTATATGGGGTTAAGGGAGCAGGCACCTGCATAGGACCATGGTGGAGAAAATCTGAAGAATGAGGTATGAAGGGGAGTAAAGTCATTACTGTCTTAGGCACTTGTTCCTTAAAATGGAGATTCTAAGAAGAATTGACCAATGGAAAGGGGTCACTGGGCAGAGTGCAGTTCCGAGCTGAGGCCATGGAAGTAATGAACTTCCAATGTGATGAGGTTGGAGGGGCAGAGTGAAACTTCAAGTGAAAGGAGGCTGCAAGATCATGGCAGAGAAAATCTATAACATGAGGGTGGAACACAGATAATAATAAAAACATAGTCAGCCTGTATAATTTCCATTACAATAAGGATCTGGGAGGAAACTAAAACCAAAGGAAGCATGCTGTAATACTATTTAGGGATAGCCTACCAAAGATCATTAAATGGAGGGTTAAGCATGGAGTGGTGGATATGAAGGTTGTATTAGAATCAAGAAAACATGAATTTATGTTTTGTCTCTGACAAATATTAATTATGTGACTATGGACTGGCAAATCATTTAATCACTCAATGCCCAAGGAAATTTTCTAAATCTCAAAGTTATAGATATATTGCCTATCTGTATTTAAGGAAGAAGCTTATCTACTTGGTGAAGTCAAATCAAATCAATGAGAATTTATTAAATGCTGACTGCGTGACAGGCAGTGCGCTAAGTCTTAGGGATAAGAAGAGAGGCAAAAACATTTCCTTTCCTTAAGAACCACCCCTCCCCCCCCCATTGGGGAGAGGAAATAGGACAATAAAGACAGGAGAAACTGCACTAGCGTTAAGAAGAACGGAAAAAAAAAGCCTTCCCAAAATAGGTGGTATGTTAGTTGAGACTTTAATGAAGTCAAGAAAACCAAGATGCAGAGAGGAAAAGAAAGAGAATTCCAGGTATGGGCTAACTTATGTAGAAGCAGGAGAAAAAGTATCTTTCTCAATCTAGAGGCATTAGCATAGATCACCAAGCCTTTAATAAAAACTTCATTTTTCTACAAGTCTAGTTCATGCTGAAGAGCAATAGCTGTTCCTAGACCTCTTGACAACAAAATCAGTTCTTTCTGATAAGTAAGGAATTACTACTGCTACTATACTGTTTAGTGTCTTATATGCAAGAGAGCCTCATGACTTTCAGCTTTTTACAAAAACAGTCTCAGTTCACGAAATTTCAAATATCAAACTGATAGTCCTTTTAAAATCATACTTCACTCTGCAAATGTTTACATTTCATATGTTCTTTAGTCATAAAACATGTCTCTACACATTAAGAGAGGGACCCATCAGTCCCTGCTCTGGTCTTCAAGAAAGATGTGGGTTTCCTGAATTTGTGTTTCTTTGCAATCACATTTCCCTAGGTTTTGCTAAGTGAAATCTTTTTTTCTTCCTGTTTCTAATAGTAGACTTCCCTGACACAAGAAAGGCCTTACTCTACCTTGTTGAAAAAGAGATTTAGGTCTTCAAAGTAACATCATATTGTCCAAATAGACCCAAATTTTATTTGAAAGTTATTTTTCTTCAAACCGTGTTTTGGCAGAATATTAAAACAAAGTTCTTTTTCTGAGAAATTAAATCATTCATCTATAAAACATCCATATTTGACAATTAAAATACCCTCCTTTATAGAAACACATTTACTTCTCTGTCTGTAATTAACTAATGATATAAAAAGGACATTAAAAAAACAATGTATCTTACATAAATAACATATATGACTTTCAGACTATTTTGAATATATAACTTGTGAATTCTGATATTCTCTTTAACTTTGGTTCTCTTCTTTTGAATTCTTAGAAATATTACAGTTACTTGAAGGTTGGTTATCTGAAGCTTTGCTTCATATTATAGAAATGAAGTATAAAGTAAAGAGATAAAGCTAAATTAAAAACTTCAGAGATGGACTAGACAAAGAACTTGCATATATTCATGTGTGTATGCATTTATTTATATGCGTATGATGTATGATCTGTACATGAATACATACATGAATAGAATAGCTTAAAGCTTCACTAAGACATTTTAAACAGGTCTTACCTCTGTTGGCTTCAGTTTCCTCATCTGTAAAATGAGAAGGAAATAGTATATCATTCCAATATCTTTGCCATGAAAACCCCAATTGGGTTCATGAAGGGAAAGATATGACTGAAAAACAACTACACAAAAATATTTACATACACAAATATGTAATAATATACATTCACAAGTATTCATGGTTTCATATATGTGTGTGCAACCATATAGTGTTTGTGTGTTAAACAAAAACTAAGTGAATTTCAGTGTAGCACATCATCACAAATTCAAATAGTCTGAGGTCAATTTTCATTTGCTTCCTTTCCTACTTTACCTAAATCATCTTCAGTCCCATTTTTAGTTCCTTCTACCTCAGTCTGTATAGTAACTTATAAACAAGTGGGCATATGTTGACCTTTATCTGAATGAGAGGAAGACACTGCACCGCAAACATTAACAATTTAGGAGAAACACAGGATGTCCACTGGACATTTTGAGGAAGGGGTCCCTTGGCAGGAAATACCCAACACCTGCTCAGTAGCATAATCTCAGTCTCAGGCATTGCTCTGTAAAAACCTCCCCAGTGTAGTGTGCCACCTGGCTCTTGTTGGCATGTATTGGTGATTATCAAACACATCTCGGGAGGTCTAATTAGCCTACATCAGTAAACTATGCAGGTGGAATCAAAGAGTGACTTAATGGATCAAGGAGTCCAAACCAACAAATACAAAGGCCAAAAAATTCCCAAACCTGTGAGGTGATAGTTCATAATGGCAAATTTAAATAATAGTCATAATAATACACAGTGATGTGTCCATTGTATTTTGTCTTGGATCTCCTCCCATTATATTGTCATTGTATTGGGATGTTTGTACAGTGTCACTATGGTTTGGACCTGTGATATTCCCATTTCCAACCAGCAGTGTACCTAGAATTGGAAAGCAATGGTAATGAGGGCTGTCATTAGATTCAGCCCAAGGCTATTTATGTGAATTGTATCAGTAGACCTTCCTTCTTGCTTTCTGTCTTTGAGAAAGTTTCTTTTGCTAGTGACTGAAGTAGATACATCAAAAGATTAAGGTGCAATCAACTCTGAATGAGGGGGTCAGAACCTCAGGGCATGGCTGAATCATTACCATATAGTTGCTATTAAAAAATTGAGGTTTTCATTCTACTGAGTGAAAGTCATAGCTATCACTGCATCGTCTTTGAATATAGTCGGGAAGTAGGGGAAAAAAAGGTTTTTCATTCCCTTATTCCTCTTTCTCACGCTCTGATTTTCCACTTCTCTGATGTACATAGATATGTTAACCTGTAGCTAGAGCATGAGCAATACAGATGACTTTAACTAGAGGAAGATCAATGTGAATGGCCATATGATTGTGGGCAGGAACAACTGGCAATCCCTACTCCTAAACTGATCTACAGGAACAATTCCTTTCCTAAGCAGTTTGGACATACTTTTATACAAACCAATTAGTTTTAATCCACAGTATGGCATCAGTAATGTACACAAATAGTTTGGGAATGGTGCCTGAAACTACAGCCTTAAGGGATAGCAAAAGTTACATCTTGGCCAACAAAGGAGTAAAACTCATTCCCTGGATCTATTCTCCATCTGCTAATAGCCTTCCTGCTCAGATTGTTGTGATGATATTGTTAGCAACTGAAATCAAACTACTTTTGACTACTTGAAAGGGTGCAGGAAGGGGATGGATGGAGGGAAGAATAGAATAACCAATTATTTTCTTCCAAATGCCCCATCTAATACAATAGGTCTAAGGACATTGTGGTTCCCAATGGGTTATTAATTGAAAATTCATCTTTCCATTTCAACTAGTGAAGTACTCCTTTCAAGACTGACTCCTTTGGGAAAGAAAAATAACATTATTTTCTTTCTCTCTTTCAAACTGGCTGTCTTCAGGTCTATAGAGTGGCTGGCTTTGCAGGTAGCTGTGTAAAGCTAGCCAAATTTAAGAACCATACTACCCAAAACTGGTCCTGATGCCCCAAAAAGGTATCAAGAAATTTAGTTTACATAGATATGAGTTTCCTAAAGGAGCTGACCCCAGTTTATAAGAAGCATGTGCTCTGTAAAGAAGCATGACAAAAAGAAACTAAAGAAAATGCAGACAAGTGCCAGTCATCAGTGAACAAACAAGAACTATCAACATTCTTAATACCAAGGTCCCCATTTCTAAGGTCTTTGGGTTCAAGATCATCAAGTCCTCAGAACCTATGATAATACCAAACTTATCAGTTCAAGACTGTCACCCAACTGCCAGGCAACAAAATGAACACTAACCATCCAAAAACCACTCACCAACTCTGACTCTAAGGTTTTCAGAACCACTGACCCCAAATGTACTCTGCCCATTGACCCTTTGGTTGGGAAATCCAATGAACCAAAGGTTACCAGGCTTACTGACACTAAGGTTACCACATCTCACACCAAAATCATTTAGTCTAACCAAAGTCACAAAGTCTAAGCCAATGATACTCTTGAGGTTTAGGGGTGCTGGGACCCAGAAATAGTAAGACACAGGCCACGTCCAAATGAATTTGACTCAAGCCTTCTTTCAGCCAAAGAAAAACAAGGTTTATTGAATATCTGCCATATCCAGTAGACTCTTAAGGAATTTTTGTGACGCTTGTATCGAAAAGTGGGCCAGACTGAATCTTAGCACCTTCATGGAGACAAGATGGACTTTATAGACAGAAATACTGAAGGAGGGATCTAGGAGTGGCCACATATTATGGGGTGACTAGAGGGAGAAGACAGAAACTAGGAGAATGGGGTTTTTAGATAGCATCAAGGATGGAAAGTAGCTGAAGGCTATCTGGAGATAACAAATGATGGAGGACCAGGCCAGGTTAAGGGTAACAGATTTGGGCATAATGATAATGAAAGGCATATGGGCTCAGGCAAACACCAGATGAAGTGGGAAGATTCAATGAGAGTTCAAGGGGGTTGCTAGAGATTGTACCCCTTCAATACCAGGTCTGACTTTAACTTTACCAAACCCAATTATCCCAAATCTGCAAAACTTAGTGATGTCAAAGTTGCTAAATCTACTAATACCAACTGCAGTTGCTTTCTCAACTATGAAATCTTCATCTCCTTTTTTTTTAAGCAATCAGGGTTAAGTACCTTGCTCAAGGTTACACGGCCAGTTATTTCTGGGTGTGGTGCTAAGTATCTGAGCCTGGATTTGATCCCCAGGTCATCCCTACACTGGAGCCGGTGCTCTTACTTGCTGAGCCACCTGGCCTTCCCTAAGCAATTGGGGTTAAGTAACTTGCTCAAGGTTACATGGCCAGGTGTTTCTGGGTGGGTGCTAAGTGTAGGAGCCCAGATTCAATCCCCAGGTCATCCTGACACTGGAGCTGGTGCTCTTACTCGCTGTGCTACCTGGCTGCCCCTTCATCTCCTTTTACAAAGAAAGGGAAAGATGAGTCAGAAAAAATAATTTAAAAAGACATTATCACATGAATATTCCAAAATGGCAAAGTTTAAATGGTAAAATAATAACAGTAACAACAAGAAGCTAACTTTTGGATAGTGCTTGTATAAGGCTTCAAAAGTGACTTAACCTCTTAGTGTTCCAGGCAACCTTCTAAAACTATAAATTTGAAAGCTGGTGTTGACCTGCATTATTTAAGGGAGTTTCCTTTTGCCGGAGTTTTCCATAGCATTAAAATCACAGGTCCAGTATGCATCCCTTTAAAGTTTACATATACCATTTCATTTAACATAAAAGATAAGGTACACTTTAACCCCTTGGAGAAGAATTGGAAATTATGACTTGATTTTCAGGGAATTACCCTGACATGACCAGAAATAATAGGTGGCAGTTCAGGTTCTAGATCTTCTGGGGTTTTAGTTCCTCTTGATTTCCTATTAATCTCAGAATGTTACTTGTAAAAGAATTCAAAGATCATTTTTAGGTAATCCATTTTTGGGAGTGGGGCATAGAGGTCAATATTTTGATTTGAGCCTATTTGGAATAAAATGAATTCTAAAATATAAATGGAAAGGGGTCAACCAGACTTTACCTGGTGATCTTTAGTAAGAGGGAGCTCACCACAATAACAAAGCTGTCAATTCCACCTTTCAATAATTCTAATCAGTAGAAAGTAATAGTTTCTTTGTTTTTTTTACACGAAACATTCATTTGCTTCTTTGCCACTTTTTGATTTATTTTTCCTATCTCTGACCTGTCAAGCAAAAAATAAAAAAAAGTAAAAAATCAAATCTTTTTGCCATGTCTTAACCTTTCCCTTATATACTTAAATAGATTGTTTTGTTCCTTTGTTTAATTTCCATCTGAGAAGCAGTCCTTGCCTATTTTACTCATCGCAAGTGATTGTCTGCCAGGCCATGTGCCCTATGATTTAGACCTAGTTACTTGGTGATCCTTCACTATCCTTTTTTTTTAGAAATACTTGTAAATAATTTATTTTCAAGGATTATTGTTAAGGCTCTTTTTCTCATTCCAAAGAAAGTTTCTTCTTTATTTTTAAAAATGTTTTTTTACATATATATTTTTCCCCTTTATTTCTATGCTTGACAATTCAGCTCTCAGCATGTTTAATATGCTTATCACCGAATCAGGGATTTCCTTTAGGTCCAGTGTTTGCTGATTATTCCCATCATTTACTAATATCCAAGGGAAAAGAAGGGCTTTGTATATATGCCTTAGCTCTATTATTTAAAATATTTTTCAGTATTATATTAAGCTTCCTAAAGTACTGCTTCATAAGCCTCATACCCCGTTTAAAGCATTCCATGGGTCTCCATTTCCTTAATGATAAAGTTCAAACTTCTTAATCTCCCTCAAAATTTGGTTTCCATAAATCTTCCTGTTTTCTCCTACTGCTCTCCAGCACAAATCCTCAATTCCAAATTAAACCAGCCTTTTCATTATTCAACAAACATTTCAGGTGCTTTCAAACCTTGGATGAATTTGAATTCCTTGATACAGGGACCCTCCTGATCAGGAAACCGAAACTTGAACTCACATTTTTATGACTCTGAAGTTGTAGCAGCACACCCCAGCATACCCAGGGTGGCTGCCAACACAGGTTATTAGATCTGCTTTTCTAAAGGAAAGCAAATCAAAATGGGTTAACAATCTTGCTTTAATCAATCAAACATATCATTTACCTAGTTCAGGGAAAAAAGTCAGCACCCTGAACTTGAGAGAATACAGACAGAAGTTACAAAGCAGAAGTTGCAAGAAAACAGAAAAACATATCAAGCAGACAGGCCTCCAACTGCCTTGACCATTACATCCATACCTAGTCAGTTACCAGAGAGCGAAGCATCAACATCTGGGTTTTTCAAACCTGGGGGGCTCTCAACGTCTGCTCATAGTCTCATCTTGTCAAATCACACAACACTTTTCAAAGTGCACCCCAAAACAAAGCTTCAAATCAAAGTTTATATAGCCAGAGATTTTACAAAAAACTGTAACAACACTCTTGACCCACTGCCCAATCACAAAGTATCTCCTGAAAAACAAGCATCCTACCACAGGCTCCAGATGCACTTAAGGCTATAAAAGGGTCTAGGGGCAGGGAAGATCTTAAAAATTTTCATTTTCTTTACAGAAGCCAATATTCTATTCACAATACTACATTACACTGCTATATACTACAGGTGCCACGCATTGAATCAGAATCATATTTAAACCTAGTTTCTCTCCTATGTTAATTTAATTTCAACTAATCACACACTGAGCAATACTGAGTCTATCAAATAATTCCAATTAATAAAACCAAAATGCATAAACTATGTACTGTGGAGACATGCCTTATTTATGTAGTATTTCAGCATCATTAATTTAGAGGCTGAAACTTATCCTACAATGGCCAACCATGACATTTTAAGTCAGATAAAAAAGTATGGTAATTACACACTAACTATGTGACCCTGGGCAAGTAAGGGAAAGGGAGAGAATATGTATTTACACAGTACCTACTATGTGCCAGGCAGTATGCTATGCATTTTTTTCAAATATTAACTAATTTGATACTCACAACAACTCTATGATGTAGATATAGCTATTACTCCCATTTTGCAGTTAAGGAAAATGAGGCAGAGGTTAAGTTTTGTTTTTGTTTTTCTTTTTGCCCAGGATCATACAGTTTGTATGTTTTTATGGACAAATTTGAACTCAGGTCTTCCTGATTCCTAATCCAGGTCACTATGCACTGTGTCATGTCATTACCTCAAAACTTCAAGCACTGTATTTGTCAACTTTTATGGTTAAGTGATACCTGTAAATGAAAACTACTAAGAAACACTAAAAACTGGAGAAACTCACTGGTTGCAGAAGTAATTCACTGTTAGAAAGGATTATAGAGAACATTAGTGAGAAAACTATCTTTCAGATTCAACAAAAGATAAGATTAGTGCCTTAGAACTCTATCAGATACACACACACACAAACTAGAGTATCAAAGAACATATAAAATCCATAATCAATTAAGTAAATTTAAAACATATCTGAGGTAACCATTAGAACAGAAACATAGTGGCCTGCATGGAATGTTGGAAGAGGAGGAAAAAGAAAAAAAAAT
The DNA here is from genome assembly GCF_028583685.1 of Petaurus breviceps papuanus. Taxonomy (NCBI): domain Eukaryota; kingdom Metazoa; phylum Chordata; class Mammalia; order Diprotodontia; family Petauridae; genus Petaurus; species Petaurus breviceps. The sequence goes on along the minus strand of NW_027186315.1, from coordinate 6,407,549 downwards.
TTTTTTGTAGTTCTTGGACAATTTAGGTGCAAAAAGTCTTTGTTAACCAACATGAGTATTTAATCAATTTTTTCAGGCATTATCCTATTATGCTTTCCATGGTATAAATAGAATTATTATACCATGTGTCAGAACTTTAAGAATCTTTAATTTTTTTTTGGTGGGGGGAGTTATGGGGTGGAAGAAGAACACACAGTGCAAACCTGCCACCTGCCTTCACAGGTGTTCTTTGCTATTCAAGTGTTACTGCTACAGCTTGATCATAGGAATATAGAATTTTAAAATAAGAAAGTATCTTAAAGGTTACCAGGTTTAACCTCCCTACCTAAATCATTTCACATTGCAGAGGAGTTTATTTTAAATTTTAAATGATGTTACTCTGTAATACACCAGTTCACAAAATATTCTATATATTAACACAATTAACCCAACAAAAAATAGTTGATACAAACTATTTTTCTATAAAAACGTTGTTCCAGATGTTTTATTCCACATTTTTTTCATTCTTTTGTCCCTGTGTGCAGGTTATGTTTTCTACAATTTTCAGTGGTAGTAGCTCATATTCAGTATAACTTATTCAAAAGCTTTCAAGCTAAATATATGCTTTTTCAAATGAAAGAAAAATTGAGATATTCTGAACTGTCTCCTGCTCCCAGTTTTTATGGGTTCATGGAAAACCTCATACACCTCCTTATTTTATACCAATTTTAACTCGGGCTACTCTTGGCATGGTACCAAATGTATATTTCTTACTTTTCTATTTAAAGAGAAATATTAAACTTTTTTCTATCCTTAAACAGTCTATCTAGCTTAAACTAGTATTTATGTATTTATATTTTAAACTTTTGTATAGGCTGTCGCATTAAATATTCAGTACTATTAAAAAAATAAATGTCTGTCTTTATTAAAAGTACATTAAAATGAATGAGGATAAAAATGATGTTCACTGAGCAATTAGGCTGATTTAACCATTCCTGACAAGTCCCTGGGGGGGACAACTTCAGCAAATCAGTACAGTATTGCATACACATATCATAACTGATTTACATAGGCACTAAAGTGCTTTTTGAAAGGAATTATAACTAAATATTCTTAAAGTAGCAATTACATATTACTAGTCATACCATGAAAAACTAATATATTAAACTAATGATAATGCATGCTCCTACAAAGAAAATATAGCATTAAGGGATAACATGTAATAATTTAAAGGTCTTCTTTCTTTAGCAATCTAATTAAAAATCATTAGCTTATGGATTTTTAAACTAAGGCCTGATAGAGAATGTTACATAGAGAACAAAGGGCCAACCTTGATGACAAAACCTAGGTTTAGATCTTGCTTCTGAAAATTAGCGGCTATGTGGTCATATGCAAGATGTATAACTTCCCAATACTCCATAAACCTAAGAAAATATATTGCAGATGAGTTATTAATACAAAACCTCCCTCAAGTTGCTTGTCCCGATTTCCCCAGTTGCTAGTACCAATCATCCCTGCCCCATCCCCAATCACTTCCTTATTGGTTTGAGAATATACAAAATATATTTTTATGTTTACTTAGTGTTTCATGAATAACACACAGGAGGCACTGGAGGTTTTGGCCTCCCTTCTCTAACAGGTTCACTATTTGATGTGGGCAGAGAGGAAGGACAGGAAGATAGCTTCAGAAGTTTTAAAAATCTTACTTTGTGACCTTGGGCAAGTCACTTAATCCCAATTGCCCTCCAAAAAGCCAAAAAAAAATCTACCTTCACTCTAGTCTAGTCTTTTCAAAGGGATTGCTGATAATGGGAGCACCAACTACTACAGCATTCCATAATCACTCTCTTTGCACATGCCAGCAAGAAGTGGGGGAAGGATGGAGGCAGTCAACTATCCCTATGTCTCAATTGGATCAGTGTAGACAAGCTTATCCTTTCAGCTTGTTCACTTCTCTAAATCCCCTTATGGCTCAACTGTGGTAAGTTCAGGCAAGCAAACAGATTTCCCCAGAGCCTTGATGGGGGCCAATCAAGGCTTGTGCAGAATAACACTACCATGTTTCCCTGTGGGTTCCCCACTCACTAGTCAATGCCAACTTGCTCTATGGAGCAACAGACAAAGAAGGCATATTACCAGCAATAGCCTCACAGGTTTACATTATCTCGCTGTTATATCTCACTGTGCAGTCACAGTGAATATTTACAATTTTAAGCACAAATGTTTACATTATTTATCATTGTATAACACTGTACAAACATGGTGGCGATGTTTGCAAGTCATGAGTCTGTGAAATAAAGATTGTTATGACCATGGATAGTGACAAATATTATCTAAAAAAGGATAACAAAATCTACTTTCATTATACTAAAATCTACCTTACATATACTGAGTAAATTTATTTATATTTACTGTATTTAGATATCTGCGAATATGTTCTTTACCCTGTGGAGTATTTAAGGTCTTTTAAGGAACAATATCACTTTTGATTTACATCTGCAGGCCTAGCAATTAACCAAGCACAAAAAATGTGTTTAAAAAAATAAGTATTGATTGACTATATGCATTAGTGGAATTTGTTTTTTCACTGGTAGTTTCCCCACATCAATGAAATCATGAGTCCAGATCAAACAGACAAACAATGAAAACAAATAAGAAATCTAAGCACCACGGATCTTAAATGACTCAGTCATGGTTTATGTTATCACTTCCATGTAATGTGAATATTTCAACTACATGTATGTATATTCCAAGACTGAACGGGGATAGTGATGCTTCACAAAAAACAAAAAAAGAGAATGATATCTAGAATGACAGAAGTCATACCATTCAGACAGATCATTAGAAAATACATCATACAATCAGGGAAATATATGTTCCACATAAAGCTATGCTACAATATAATTTTAAAGCATATTCATTAAACGTAATTTGCTGAACTTAAAAATCACCAAGAACTTTCATGATGAAAAGGGCATTGGCATGTGACAATGAAAGCCTACATATATAGTGAAAGGATATTAAGGAATGGGGTATGTGGAACTAGTACAAATGAAATACTCATATTTGAATCAGCCATTGTTCATAGCAATGTAAGTAGGAAATGATTTTTTTTTTAAATTGAATCAAAAAGGAAGCTTGTGTTGTGTCAAAACTGGCCACAGCTCTGGAGGCTTTTAAATAATAAAGCCTACCAACTCTGAAGACATTAAAGTAATTGGGAACATATAAGAGTCTGAGAAAGTCAGAACAGGAGCCAATAGTCAGGGAAGAACCAATATTCTAGAGTGAATTGCTTGACCTCTTGTTTTGGGGAGTGTACTATCCTTCTCCTCATGCCATCTGCCATGGCGTCTAGCCACAGAAATGGTCGCTAAGTGGGAGACATCAGGAGAGAAAAGATATTGGGGCTCTGCAGTTCCAGAGGGCTGATTCATTGGACGCATGTATTCCCTAAATGTGTACTTCAATACCATTATCCTCTAACGTTTCATTTACTCTTCCTAATAATGCTGTGTGTATTTGTAAGAGAAAGTGTCCCAATTTCTGGAGGTGGGGTGTTTTATAGTTATTATTACAATAGAAAATTAAATAAATACCTGTGTTGTGAGCTAATTGTAGCTACTGATTGACTGGTATCTTAAAGATACTCCTTGGATCCTAAATCCACAATCTGAGTAGTACCTCAAAGAAGATGCTTTAATTATAGTTTTATTAAAATTTCTAAATGGAAGTTACATGACCAGTGTATGAAAATTTCATCTTAAAGTCTTTTTAATTATGAGAACATACTGTTTCCAAGAATTTGCAGATCCATAATGACAGTTTTCCAAGATCTTCAGGAGTGTGTATGTGTGTGTGTGTGTGTGTGTCTGTGGGGGGAGGGGTTGGTGGTAGATGTGTGACTGTGTATATGTCTGTATGTTTCAGAAGCAAAGTATTTCTCTGTGACAGACTAATGTGACTAGATATTTCTAGTTGTGACAACTAGGTGAAGATGGACAATGGTCTTTGCTATTTATAACATGCAAAATATCTTATACAATGTGAAGTATTTGGGATCTTACAGGGATCTAACAGTGGGAAAGAAACATAATGTTTTCATTCATATAAATGCTTTTAAATTTTATAAAGCACTCTAAACTTAACATTGTACCAATAGAGAAGTATTTATTACCATTTCTTAATTACACTTGTCATGATTATTTTTCAGCTTATGTGATATTCCAGTTCTTATGAGTATGTGAAGTATGATTTTCTTAATGCAGTACCCAACATGGACAATATAAGTGGCAAGCAGCTCATACTGGCCTCAGCACAACTTTGTAATTCATGATGTAAAAAAAAATGCAAGAAACAATATTAGTTCAGTTGAATAGGAGAAAGTAAATACTACAGTAGCTTGCCAATGAGTATTATTAACAATAAATTTCTTATAACTTTCTATTTAACTTGTAATTTTTACAAATTTAGGCACTAAGCACAGTGGTTTATTACCTTCTAAAGGATTGTTCATGATGAATTTTTGCACCCCCTATTGTGATGCCCTTGAGCAAAGTCTTGGTTGCCTTGATTTGTTAAGGATGTTATCCTGGGCTGTTAATACATTATGGAAGCAGAGAGAATAATTGTAACAAAAAATGTAATCTATCATAATAAGAGCTGAATGCCAGTTGAATCTTTTCAAAATGAGTTAAGTACTAGTTGAGCTCTTTCAATATACACAGAAAGTCATTTGCAAATTTCTCTCTATGAAAGAAGCTCAAGGGATATTTCTTTCTCCTAATTTACTCTGTTATTTCCACCCTCTACTACCCTCTGAGACAATCAGCTAAAGAAAGGGAGAAAAAAAATGCTGCTAAGTTTGGGAAAGCATGTCCTCTTCCCCAAAGGCAGACTTGCCCCTATTGTGACCTGAGATCTCCTAAGTACTCCACCCTCCCCTCAAATCATAGACTGTCCCATTATGAACATTGGTTTTCCTGTCCATTCCACAGGCCCCTGGAAAGTGCTAATATGCAGGTAAGTCCATATTTTTCTGGTAAAGAAATGGTCTCTGAGATTAAGGAGGCAAAGGTATGGCCAGGAAGGCATAGCTCCCCAGTAGGGGGCTGCTATCTCCCTTTGCCATCCTCCCTCATCCCAGCCCTGAAATGACCCCAACCTCGACAGCCTGATTAAAATGTTTATGTGTAGAGGGAGGGTAGGGCAGAATAACAGATTTCCCTTCCTTCATTGATTCTAAACAATTTTCCCTGAGCAACCAGACATAATGGGGGGAAAGTCCCAAAGGCCTAATATTGTCAAACATGAGGTTCACTTATTTAGCCAGAAGCAGATTTTTTTTCACTACCCACAAACACTCCTCTGTCTCATCATCCCAGCTCTGGTCCAGGTCCATCTCAGCCTGTAATTAAGGAATTGTAAGCATCCTGAAGATCTCCACTCTAAACTTCTGGTTGACTCAACTTCATGGGGCCACTGTCCCACCACCAGACTTCAGTTCTTCCTGTCCTCTTATTTGGAGTGATACTATAGGCACTTTAAGTGTCTGGCCCTTCAGAAATTCCACATCAAGGGGAAAAAAAACATTCCCCAATTATTACAGCTCTAGAAAAAGGACTGGAATCCCCTGATTCAAAGGCCCACCCTTTCTCCACTAAGTGCTGCTGATGAGGGATGGCTCCCAATAGGTTCGGCAGGAACTCTGATCTCATCTAAGACCAGAACCTGCGATTCATTTTGGAAAGAATTAAGCTTAGCCTTACTTGGAGTCAGAGTTGAAAATGTTTATTATACGCTTTACAGTGGGCAAGGATCCTTAAGGGACCTGCAAGTGAAAAGGGGCACAGACTTTTACTTTTAAAGGGTAGGGTTGCCATTGTCAGGGCTGACTGGATGGATGTAAGGGACTTCAGTGCATAGATAAAAGTTAGGGCTGACTGAGAGGAACTTGTGACTTCAGTGCATAGATAGTTTAACTTGGAGATGAGATTTGGGCCAGACAGGAAGCAAAGACAAAAGAGTCACAAGTTGTTGCCTAGGGGGAAGGAGCAGAGTTTGAGGCTAGGAAAGGGATTTTACAGACTGGTTTTACAAATTGCTATTACAATTTTACAATACAAATTGCAGTTGCAATTGTACAAACTGGTTTTACAAATTGATGTTACAGACTGATGTTGCCAATTGGTTTTACAAATTGCTATTAGAGATATAGATCCCAAGCAACCCAAGCACCCCATCATTGCTACCCCTCAATAAGCTACCAACAACATGGATTTTTAAAGAGAAATACTTTTGCAATTACAATTCACACAAAGTAAAATAAAATGTGTCATGCAATCTAAGTAATTGGGGATAGATTGTTTTAGAGTCATCTAGTTCTCACAGTAGGTTTCAAAGTAAAAACAAACACAAACATATGCAGAAGGGTTTGCAAAGCAATCAGAAACCACCTCACTGCTAATTAACACTTAACAGAAATCTTTTCAATGGTAAGCATTCAACTAATTTAAATCCTGCATAATGGGAGTTGAATGTCAGTTGAACCTTTTCAAAACAAACTGAGCACTGGTTGTTGTGCTCTTTCAATATACTTGGAGAGCCATTTACAAAGCAATTTGAGTAATTCTTGAGAATTTTCAAAGATATTAGGATTATGTGGAATTCTCCTCACCCAGTCAAAGAGCAGGCTGTGCTTCAACCTGTGTGTGGTATCAGCATCTCTGATGCTTGGATACTGCCATTCGTTAGCTAATTAAGGCAAAAAGAATTCAAAAAGGAAAACTGACTAAATGCATATGTACTCAATCTATTCAACTGGAATTTTGAGAAAAGGCAAATCATTCCAATTTGATCCCCAGTGTTAGTGCCATTATGTTAATGTATTCACAATATAAAATTACAATAATCACTGTGTCTTGTTATGCCATATATGTCTTGGCTCCCTCTCCCAGTCATGTTGGCTACATTTGCCCCTCACAGTTCTAGTTTATCCTGAGGTGTCAGAGTAGTTCTTTTTTACTACTGCCATTAGCTAGAGGCCCCCAAATCTGGCTTCCTTCCTTTGTTAGGTGCCAAAAGAAAGAACCCCAGCAGCATTTAACCACTATATATGCATGTATATGTGTGGACGCATGTGCCTATTTGTTTTTAAAAACAAAACAATATTTACTTTAAAGAATATAGCAAATACAAAGTACAAATACGTTCATCAATACTTGGGTACAAATTCTTTCCCATTATGTTGGGCATAAAAGAGTGAGACAGAAAATCCCCTGGATTAAAATTGGAAGTGGATTTTATTTACCGTGGGACTGCTGCATATTAGACAGTAAATTGGCATGAACAGTATGCCGGTTTTAAAAGAGATTACAATAGTCAGGTTATGTAACCTGAAACTACAATCAGTGATTGGTCAGTGTATATTTGAATTTTCCCGATTTTTCCTTGGCTGACGTATGAGGAACCCAGAATGGGTAGAGATGGGGAACACCACATGGGGGGTGGCAGGGGACAGGGTAAAATGGAGCAGAGATTTTACCTTAGGCTGAAACCCCCACCCACAGATCAGTTAAGAGAGGGAAGGGTAAGAGTTATGCTAAAATGCCTGCTTACAGATCAATGGAAGGGAAGGGTAAAAGTTATGCTAAAGTCCCTGCTTACAGATCAATGGAAGGGAAGGGAAGGGTAAAAGTTATGCTAAAGTCCCTGCTTACAGATCAATGGAAGGGAAGGGAAGGGTAAAAGTTATGCTAAAATGCCTGTTTACAGATCAATGGAAGGGAAGGGTAAAGGTATGCTAAAATGCCTGCTTACAGATCAATGGAAGGGAATGGAAGGTGGGGTTGTGCTCAATAATACAACCTTGCTCTCTGTGGGCAATAAGTCTCAAAACTTTGCCTAATTCTTACTATTAGCTTCATGACCAAAGGCAGCATTACTAATAGATGAGTACTTGTCTCAGCTATTGCTGGACTAGGGTCCGAATGTCATCCCTGGCTTCTTGGGATGTTGATGCTAGGCTAATATATAAAATTCAAGTTCTGGAATATGAGGGTACTGAGGTTCCCTTCAAACTTTTTAAACTGAAAACATCAAAGATTCTACTTTCTACCTAGAAGAGGAAAAAACTAAAAAGCAGAGACCCAGGACTGAAGTCCAATTCTCAGTCATATGGCCTCAAAGAAGACTCCACAGTCTCTCTTTTCATAACATGCTTTCTCAATAGACACTACTGGTGGAAAGGGTCATATTACCAGGAATAGATAAGCTAAAAGGAATGTGGAAAGACACAGTTAATTAACCCTCCAGTGAATACCTTCTCAATACCTTCACAGCCAATAAAAATGTCTTTCATTCAACAGATGGCTCTTAAATCAGAATCAGCTACATAATTTTTCTGCATGTTCCTCTGTCTCTCCAAGGTACTAGACTTATTTCCTGGGAATATACTTCTCAGATTCTCTACATAGGGAATTTTCATCAGCTGAGCAAGTTGATTGGGTCCATGCATGGGCACAGCACCATACAGTCAATTTACAAAGTGATGCATGCCAAATGACATTTTTATTTCTTTTGTCACCACTGAATTGATGATTCCTATATTATGGAGAGAGCAACATAGGTGACAAAATCTGTATGAAAAAAAGTTTTTTAAGAAGCAGCATTGTTTATTTTGTGAGAAGAATGGTGACTGGATATTAATGAAAATCTGTACTTAAATACTTTAGTCTGTGATTAGCTATTTGTATGATTTATACTTTCTGACCCTCAGTTCTCAGATCTGTAAAATGTGGATACTGTTTGTACGTACCAACAAAAACAGGTTGAGGTAAGGAAGACATTTTGCAAAGTACTACAGAAATATGTTATTATTTTTATTGCCTATGTATACTTGGAGAATTGTTTCACATCTCTAGATTTCAAATTCCTCATCTGTAACATAAAGGTATTAGATCAAATAATCTCTAATATCCTTTTAACTCCACCTACTAGCTAGAGATGGGAGATCTTTCTGATTAAACCAAAATGACTTTGGCATTTGAGCTTCTGACAAAAATATTAATCATATATTTTCAGTTTAATAATTTGATAATAGAATGTTAATTTAAAGTTGAAACCAATGGATTTATATATATATATATATATATATACATATATATATAGTTTAACTATGTGATGTGCAGTTACATATTTATAACTACAGTAAGTTCATTTCAATATACAGTCAATGCATAAAATCAAACAAAAATTTAATCCATTAAGTATTTTCTATATACAAGACAGGCAAGATAGTATACTTGATAGAATACAGGAAATGAGATCAGGAAAATCTGAGTTCATGGGGTAGCTATGTGGCACAGTGAATAGAGCACTGGTCCTGGAGTCAGGAGGACATGAGTTAAAATCCAGCTTCAGACACAACACAAAAATTAACCATGTGACTTTGGGCAAGTCACTTAACCCCAATTGCCCCCCAAAAAGCAAAATAAAAAATCTGAATTCAAACAGAGACTCTTAGGTTTATTAGTTATGGAGCTAAAAGAAGGCACTTACCTTTTCTGAGTATCAGTTTTCTCATCTGTAAAATGAGAATAATAAAAAGATGAATGAAAGATGTATGTAAGTCTCAAATTAGTTCATTTGAAAACAGTGCTTTGTATATTTTAAAGTACAAAAGAAATGTAATTTCAACTCTTTATTCTAGGCACCAGAGGCAGAGGACTGTGTATGTGTTTCTCTGTATGTGAGCATGTGTGTATTTGTGTATATACAGGGGAAAATTGTTTTCAGGTCCCTCTGACATTTATTGGTCTTCTGATCTTGAACAAGTCATTTAATTTCTTAGATATCTGTTATTTATAAAAATGAGAAAATTGGGGCTCAGAGGGGTTAAGTGCGTTGCCTATAGTTACAACAAAACTATTAATCTTTGCAAGTCAAATGAATTAATATAGATATACATATTCATATATACACATGCACACACAGAGACACATATGATACATACATGTGCACATGTATATGTTTATATATCCATATGTTGCATACATATATATGGGTGTGTTTGATCTATGACCGTGCATGTGACTCATATGATCATAAATAATTATGTAACTTATGTATTGCATATGTATACATGGATATATAAGCTCTGAAGGTCATATATTTTCTGTACCACACTATAAGAGGTCTTAGTTTCAACCAAATTGGACAAAATGTTCCTTCCTAATAATCTGATCACTTCCAATCTTATCACCATGCTGCTAATTTAGCCTAATATATTCAAAACCTTCCCACCTCTCTCAGTGTCCTGTCCTCTGATTAGAAGACTGTAAGGTAGAGCACTAAATTTCTCTTAATGTTTTACAGTAGATAGATCACTAGCCCTGAAGTCAGGAAGACTCATCTTCCTGAATTTAAATCTAGCCCCAGTCACTTAATAGCTGTGTGACCCTGAACAAATCACATTTAATCCCATTTGCCTCAGTTTCCCCATATGTGAAATGAGCTATAGAAGGAAATGCAAATCACTCAGATGATTTGGGCTCAAATGGGGTCATAAAGAATGAGACCCAACTGAAACTGACAGAACAATAACAAAGTTTGCCTTTATAACAGGTAAAATTTGAACTTTCAGCTCACTCCACCTGGTTTCAGCTTCAAAGAACAAGATCCTCCTAAGGGAAGGACACTGCTGTCCTTCCCTCTTTCCTGTTTCTTTTTGTTGAGTGTTTCCCCACACCTGTTTCATTAAAATCTCCTCTACAATACTATCTTTTTCTTATTTGTATCCCCAGCATTTAGCAAAGTATTTCAAACTTTTTTGTGGTTAACAAGTGTTTATTGAATTTAATTTGTTTATTTTGCCTTAAGAGGTTATGGAGAATCGTTCTGGTAAATAACAGAGTATATTGGCCTTGGTGTCTGGAGAAACATGAGTTTGAGTTCCACCTCTGACTTTGGGAGTTGTGTGACATAGACCCAATTACTTGATACCTAACTCTCCTAGTTGGTAATAATATTTGTAATACCTACCTCACAGGATATTATTGTATGCATGCATTCTTTCTTGCATGTATGGCTGCATATGGATAACATGCATATCCTTAGTTATACATGATGCATACATGCATATTAATATAATTACATATGTACCTACACATATGAATATGCATGTGTATATAGGTATGTGTGAATACACACACACAATATACACACATCTTGCAAATACTATCAATATTTTACAAAAAAGTTGCCTAGAATAAGTAGTTGAAATTACTTTTATTTAGCACTTTTAAATATACAAAGCACTTTATTCAAATGAACTCATTTTAGCATTATATCAATTTTCTAAGATACTATAATTTTAATATGCCCATTTTATAGGTGAGGCTCATTAAGGTTAAGTGACTTACTTATATCACACAACTGCTAAACCTCGGAGTCAAACAGGATTTCAACCCAGATTTTACCTGACACCAAGCCCAACATACTCTGCAGTATTCCAAAATGGTTCTCCAGATATCTTAAGAAAGAAAAAAGCTGCAAAAATGCACACACACACACACACACACACACACACACACATGCACACATATCTCATTTATTCATTCCAAGGAAAGAAAAGTCATTATGGAATGGTCTCATTTTATCTTTACCTAAGTATCATATTTTTTCCTTCTTTTGATTTAAGCTGTTATTTGCAAGATTGGGAATACTTTGTTCTATGAAATTCAAAGTACCTTGCATATTGGTGAATACTTAAAACCTCAGATAAATGTATCTGTGTTGACTTTTTTCTGTTTTTGAAGCAGACCATTTAAAGGGCCGGGGACCCAGATTTACTGAATGTATGGAATTTTTATCAGTGTCCATACATGCATGTTTTTTTTTTCTCTAGCTGCATTTATGCATCCACATTCTTAGGAGCACAAAGACAAAATAAGCAATGGTTCTTAACCTACACTATAATTACAGACATGAGTAGACACAACCCACTTTCAGCAGCAATCACATGACTCCTACAATATCTTTGAGCCACTTTAGTATTGACATAAGTAGTCTTGTGGTTGGTGATAAGAAAATTAAGTGGTAGGTTTTCCGAGAAAGCATAAGCAGTCTTAACAGTTCAAGATGATAAAAATACTTCAAAGTGGCATACTCAAATCAAACTGCACAATTCTTCATTTAAATGGAATTACTACTAAAGATAGTACAGAAAGAAATCAGCTTACAAGGTTTCTTACTCTATTTAGTACTGTAACTCCTGTTTCAAAAGTTTTTCTTAAAAAGGCTATAGAAATTTATTATCTCTTTAAGAGCAAAGAAGCTGTGCATTACAGTTATAACTATCATTCTATGAGATGCTTCTCCTTCAGAGGTCAGAGTGTGTGTGTGTGTGTGTGTGTGTGTGTGTGTGTGTGTGTATGTGCACATGCGCTCACTGGCCGGTACACGTGCACGAATTAAACATTAATGTATGAGATGCTTAAGAAAGGCAGAAAAAAGGTGAGTTTTCTTTAACTTTTTAGAACTTTCAATTTCTTTTCTGCAACATCTGTAATAAATGTTCCCTCTTGTCCCCTGCACTGCCATCTTTTTTATACAGTCTCTCATTACCTCAAATCTGAACTACTGCAATAGGTTGCTGGTGGGCCTGCCTGTCTCAGGTCTCTCCCAACTGTTCATTCTCCATTCTACCATTAAAATTAATTTCCTAAAGCAGAGATTTGCCTGTCTCACCCTTCTACTCAATAAACTCTAGTGGCTCCCTATTGCCTCCAGGATCAAATGCAAATCCTTTGTTTGACATTAAAATCAAACTTTAATAACCTAGCCCTCTCCTCCTTTTCCAGAAACCTTACACCTTACTTCCCAGGTTATATTCTTGTCTCCTGGCTTTTCCATAGACAAGACACTCCATCTTTCAGTTCCAAACATTTTCTCTGACTGACCCACATGGCAGGTCTCATTCCATCCTTAGCTCTGCCCAATGCCTTGCCTGATTATCTCTAAGTTGCATCTAAATTCTCATCTACTGAAAGTCTTTCCCAATGCCTCTTAATTACACTACCTTCTTTTGGTTAATTATTTCTTATTTATCCTGCATATAGTTTGATTTGCATATATTTGAATGTCTTTGAAAGCAAAGGTTTTATTTTGCCTTCTTTTTTATCCCAGCACTTGGCACAATGCCTTGTACATAGTAGGCACTTAATATTTATTCATTGATTGATGTAAATTATTTTATGAAGAAACATTATAAAAATATTTTAATTAGTGAGACTTGAGGGGCTTGAGCAAAGGTGAAGAGAATGTTTTCCTGAGAGAAGGA
>NW_027186315.1:6385777-6394131 GCF_028583685.1 Petaurus breviceps papuanus | reverse complement strand
TTGAGCAAAGGTGAAGAGAATGTTTTCCTGAGAGAAGGATAAGGAATTTTTTTCTATATTTTTGTTTCATTGTTAATAAATGATTTATTCAGTAAATATAATATATACTCCTAGGAGGACTAATGGTAAATAATTAATTATGTGTGTGCATGTGTGTGTGTGAATGAGAGAGAGAGAGAGAGAGAGAGAGAGAGAGAGAGAGAGAGAGAGAGAGAGAGAGAGAGAGAGAGAGAGATATGTATTACTACTACTACTGAGAAAGGAAGTTTCTCTAGTTTATTAAATAAATATTGATACTCTGGGCATGAAATCTCTGAGTATTTTTGATTAATTGAGATATGTCTATACTTGTCTACCTATATCTATATCATCTATCTCTATCATTATTTATATAAGAAATGTGGGCGGCTAGGTGATACAATGAATAGAACACCAGACCTGAAGACAGGAAGATTCCTGTTCCTGAGTTCAAATCTAACCTCAGACACTTAGTAGCTATGTGACCCTGGGCAAGTCACTTTATGCTATCTACCTGAGTTTCCTCACCAGTAAAATGAGATGAAAAAAGAAATGGCAAATCACCCCTGCATCTTTGACAAGGAAACCCCAAATGAGGTCATGAAGAGTCATATACAATTGAAAAAAAATGACTGAACAACAATAATAACCATATGAGATATGTATTAATTAGTGATGAAATATAGAAAGATACCTTTGGATTACCTTAGAGATCAGGATAATAAGATTAAACACGAGAGTAAGTTAAGTTAATCCTAAATCTTAGGAATAATCTGTGTCACCCTGTTAAACAGAGGGCTTTGTCTTCCTTGAGAGCAAGACTGTCCACCATTGTCCTTTCTTTGTTCTTGTCTTCAAAAAACATAGTATGCACACAGATTTAATAAAAGTTAGTTGATAAACTGATTTTCCAAGAAATCATCTTCAGTTTTTGTCTTGGCATTTATTCTTTTCTAACAGGGTTTGCAATTAGCTAAACACCAAACTATTGATTTGTTTGCCTGCTGCAAGTGTCTCACTGCTTCAGTTTATCTTTTATCCAGTTACAAAAGTGATTTTCTTAAAGTACAGGTCTGACCATTTCATCACACCACCTCCTCTTGCACTCCCCTCCCTACCCCCACATTCAACAAGATTCTAGATGAGTCCTTGTTTCAGTATTCATTGGCAAGTCACCAGAAAGTCATTTCTTTCTCTATTGGGTTGTATATTGTATTTCATTCTACAGTCAATAGGGAGCCACTGAAGTTATTGTGTGTTTGTGTGTGTGTGTGTGTGTGTGTGTGTGTGTGTGTGTGTGTTTGGAGCCTGGGGGTGATGGTGACATAGTTAAACCTGTGCTTTAGGAAAGTCATTCTTGTGATTCAATAAAAGATGAATTGGAGTGGTGAGAGACTTGTGGCAGACAAATCAACTAATATTTTTGATGCTTAGCTGGCTGCCAAAAAAACTGGTGTGGGAATGGAAAAGAACAAGTGAAAGACAATTTGTTGGAAAGATAGTCTATCAACTGACCTTTATTTAGTCTATGTGCCTAATATGTACTAAGCATAGGAAATATAAAGAAAGGATGGCGAAGAGGGGTGGGGTAAGAGGGTCCTACTCTCAAGAAGTTCACAGTCTGTAATGTTAATAGTATCTGAAGATTCCCTTCCCCCTTATCCCCCATTCACAGGCCTCACATGGAGGACAACAAAAAAATCTTGATTAGGATAGACTTATTTTCAGGAAAGCCCACACCTTTTGTTACATTGCAATTAGGCAGTGGGTCACAAGTGTTGTGATGTCCTCTTGCTCTGAAGAAGGGTATATATACTCTGAGGTGAGGTTTTTCTTTGGGGCTCACTCATTGGGAATGTTTTCCTGTGATTTGTCCAGATGGGAATCTGGGTAACCATGAAGGAGTCCACTGGCTTTGAAAATCCACAGGTTGGTGCTTTTCTCTCTGACAACGGTATATATAGCTTTGGTCAGATAGCTAGAAAGAAGAAAATTACTAGATCCTAGATACTGGATCAAAAAATACATGGAGGGGAAGGGTATCAGACAAAAATGCTAGAGAGATGTGGGAAGAGCTAGGCTTTGAATGCCAAACAGGTTGTTGTATGTGATGCTGTTGGCAATAGGGAACCACTGGAGTTTATTGAGTGTAGGGGTGGGGTGGGGGTGATATTGTAATACCTATGCTTTAGGAACATCACTCTTACGACTGAAAAAAGGATAGCCTGAAGTTATGAGATACTTGTGGCAGGTAAACCAACCATGAGTCTACTACAATATTCCAGGAATAAGGAGATGATTGCATGCATCAAGGTGGTGGCAGTACAGAGGGGAGAAGGAGAAATATTGAAAAAATGTTGCAAAGGTGAAAACTTTGCACAGTGTTTAGTACACAAAAGGTGCTGAATAAATTCTTGATGACTGATTGACCTATTACTATACAATATATGAATCAATATGTATATATACATACATATGTAGATGTATATATATATATAAGTAATTATAATTACTTTTCCTTGAAATTCTATATATTTTATTTTATGTATTTAAAAATATTAGTACAAGAAGGTATGCACAGGCTTGATCAGATTGACAATGGGAGTAGGTCACAAAAATGTTTAAGAACCCTGGTCCTGAACAGATTTAGTTAAAAAGGTGGCATCCTAATTATCAACCTTATGTCTTTCTGAATATCTGGCAAAACTGCTCCAAACTTTCAAACACATCCCATAGTTCTTAGTAAATAAAAGAATGTTCATACATAGAAGGTAAATGAAGTTGGTAAAAATAGGGCATTTGGAAAAGATCTTTTTGGCCACTAACTATGTTCCATTGTACATTATAGCCATTACCATAAATAACCTGATTAAAAGCTTTTGGCAATGTAACAGATCATTTTTATCCCTCTACTGAGGATCATTTAAGGGCATAACTCATGTGCCCCATTGGCTCAATTGAGTTATGAATTATCTCCCTTATGAGCTTGCGAAACATATCTCATAGCACTCCCTGACAGCCTTGACAGAGTCAGTTAATTCACAGAATAACCACAGAAAGCAAAACAAACAATGGAATGATGCAAATAAAACATTTAGTGTAAGTCATGGCAAATTACTTTTTATGCTTTATTTAAACCACCTTCCCCAGAGTTACAGACAAATGTAAATAATCTTTATTATGTACCCAAGCAATCACATAAATCTGAAAAAGTCTAGAATGTGCCATTGCTTCAAAGTAGTTGTCAGAGTTAGTTGAAAAAAAATGAGGAGGCATATACTCATGATATAGTTTTTTAAAGTATTAAAACAATTTAGGAGAAAAATATATCTACACAAGGAAAATATACCCCATAGTGGTGTGTTATTTACACTTACAATTGCTTTTCATTCTACTAGGCTTTTCATAAGGGCAGAGACCTGGTAAGTACCAACGCTGAAAAGTAAAGTTCTATCTGTGTTATTGAAGAATGGAAAGAAGACTTAGAATCAGAGGATCTGAATTCATCTCCCTGATGTGGTATTTGCAGCTTATATAAACTTGGACAAATCGCTTAACTACTCTGGAACTAAATTCCTTTATCTACAAAAATAAGGTCACTGGAAAAGGTGACTTCCAAGGACTATTTCCTTGAAACTTCTGATTCTTACTTAGTGACGTACTGTGATGGTGCTCAATATGTTGCTAAATAATGATATGGATCAGTAAAATAATTTCTCCCCTTTAAGATCATTCAATGTTATTGTTTATAAGATTTATGGATGATTGCTCAGAAACTTGGAACACTTCTTCACTACATTGTTAAGTGATGGAAGATCAAAGTACACAGTGAATATTGAGGTTTCTTATTTGATTCCATCTAAATTATTCTCTCTGTCTTCCACTATCTTTCCATATATCTATACATCTATGTGTAAATGCACATGTATATATACACATATATGTATACATATACTTATATAAGTGCATATATACTTATGCATGTATATGTACACATAAATATTTTCACATACATATAGAAGTGTGTATTTATGTGCAAAATGATATCTCCTTAAATTATTGGAGTATTGTATGAATTTATCCTTAATCCCTACTCACTATCATAGTTTCTGGCCCCTTGAAATCTGCTTTTTATTCTGTTACATTGTCACAATGTCACATT
The DNA here is from genome assembly GCF_028583685.1 of Petaurus breviceps papuanus. Lineage (NCBI taxonomy): Eukaryota > Metazoa > Chordata > Mammalia > Diprotodontia > Petauridae > Petaurus > Petaurus breviceps. The sequence goes on along the minus strand of NW_027186315.1, from coordinate 6,389,951 downwards.
ATCACATTACATTGTCACACACACTCTGTCACATTGGCTTCACTTGTGTTCATATCTAGTTTTTATATAATAGTCTGTAACTTGATGATTAATTAGCCACTTCCTACAATATCTTGGGTCTCAGAATTTCCATTTCTATCCTGTTTGCCATCACTCCTGAGTTGACAATCTAAGGCCTTTTCTTTTTTTTTCCAAATTCCTTCTTCTGAGTGTCTCTGGAAAAAAAAAACACAAAATAACCCTGTTTTTACCCACTGTATATTTCTATTATATTATTTCAGTGCAAGCCTTATTTCTAGGAAATCCTTAAGTTTTACTTCTATTGCCTCTCTGCTTCATTCTCCTCTACAGTTGGTTCAAACTTTTATTCTATTATTAAGTCCTTCTTATACTTATACAAGATAACAGAACTTCCCCAGATTTCAGCTGAAAATTGACTTGCAAATCCTGGTTCCACTTCTTTCAACTCTCAGTATCCTCATCCATTCATTTCTCTTTGGCAAGTCAAATGCCACCCGTTCCAGGGAGGCTTCCCAGATTCTCCCACATGATGATCATTTTCCTTTGCTCAAATCTTACGTATATATTTTTTGTATTTTTAGTATATATTTATTTATCTTGTAATTATTTGTGAATTTGCAATACTATCTTTCCCTAATGAGACTGTATTTTTATGTGAAGTGTCTCTGACATCTAATTTGTAAACCTTGCTCAGGGTGTATCAAGGTACAATGTGGTCCTTAAGGAGTTAATTCATATTTGCTAATGTAACTTTTGTGGGTATGTAAATATCTGTGAGCACTGATTTGAGGAAAGTGAAATTTGTAAGCCAAATGAGATTGGGAACTCTTGAGGGCTGAGTGTCTTCTGTCTATTCTGTCCTATTATGCTCCTTGAAAGATTAATGGGATATAAGATCTTCCCTGCCCATTAATAGGCCTATGTGCCCAGCTTTGATACATCCTGAATCACAGAGAGTCCATTGTGGGAGGAGCTTGTGTTGCAGCAAGCACCCCAGCGTCCCCAGGGTGCCTGCTCACACAAGTTCTTGAATCTGCTTTGTTAAAGGAAAGCAACTCAAAATGGGTTAACAAGCTTACTTTAATCAGTCAGACATATATCGTTTACCTTGTTCAGGAGAAAAGGTCAGCACCCCGAACCTCAAAGCATACAGGCAGAATTATCAAGAAAGAAACATCAAGTAGACAGATTTCCAAACTGTCCAACCATTACATCCATACCCAGTCAACATCTGGTTTTCCACATTCTGGGTTTTTCAAAGCTGGGGGACTCTCAACAACGGCTTCCCAGAATTCAGATCAAATCACAGAACACTTTTCAAAGTGAGTCCCAAAACCAAGCTACACATCAGGGCTTATATAGCCTTCTCCTGGCTCAGAGAATGTAACAACCTTTTGGACCCACTGGCCAATCAAAAAGTATCAACTGAAAAACAAGCCTCCCACCCCAGGCTTCAGGTGCACTTTAGCCTAGGGGCAGGGAAGATCTTTAAATCTGCATTTCCATTACAGCTTGCTTAAAGAGGATCTTGCTTAGGGGAGGCTTGCTTGTAGGAAGGCTTCTACACCTTTTGTTACTAACCTAATTAGGCACTGAGTCACCAGGGCTGTGATGCCTTCTGTCTCTCAGAACTGTATATATACTCTGAACTGGTAGTTTGCTTTGGTGATTCATTTAAGAGAAGGACAGTTTGCTTTCCTGGTCGAGAATATGAGCAGCTGTATGTTCATACCCACCATTTCTCAAATGAAAAGGCTCTCTTGATCCTGGTGTTTGTAAAATGTAGAGCAATGTTGTTTGATACAGACAGTCAGATCCCTGGCTGTTGGTCTTTATGCTAATTTCTCTGCTTGCATTTTCTCTGATGTTCAGGGAGCTAATTTTCCCTTGAACTAGTGAAAGTAATTAAAAGTAAGATTGTTAACCCCTTTTTGAGCAGTCTTTCCTAGAAAAGCATATCAAAGAACCTGTGTTAGCAGGCCATCCTGGGTATGCTAGGGTGCTTGCTGTTATACAACTACAATGCTCAATAAAATTCTTGCTAAACATACCAATTGTGCAATTAATTACAAGAATTTCCTAAGCATCTACAAGGTGTAACACTTTTTGCTTGACCTGGCAAAGGATACAAAGAAATAAAAGACATGGGCCTTCATAATAAAGAGCTAAGAGTATTGGTGAAGGCACAAGACATACACAAATGTTTTAAGGTTTATATGAGATTAATCAGTGTTATAAAAGTCATATATAAGATTACAAAACATATAAAAATTAAAATAATTTTTAAAATAAGAGATATGAGAGGGCAATCTGTAATTATTTGTCAAATAACATTAAAGGAAATGAATGATATATATATATATACATATATATTACTTATTTAGTTATTTTTAGTTTTCACCTTTCATTTACACAATATTTAGAGAAAAAAATTTTCTCTGTCTCTCCCAACACCGAACCCCAAGATAGTGAGTCTACTGAATAACCCATCCCCCAATCTGTTCTCTCATATACTTCCCCATCCCTGTCTGAATTTTCTTGTATGACAAGATGGATTTCTATACCCCAGTTTCCCAGGTGCATGTAAAAAACAAGTTTTTATAACATTGTTTTTAAAACTTTTGAGTTCCAGATTCTTTCCCTTCTTCCCTCCTCAACCACCCTCACTGGGAAGACAAGCAATTCAATAAAGGTTGTACATGTGTAGTTACACAAAACATTTCCATAATAATTACATTGTGAAAGACTAACTATTATTTCCCTCCATACTATCCCATACCACACTTAATCTATTTTTTCCTTTGACCCTGTCTCTTTTCAAAAGTATTTCATTCTGACTACCCCCTCCCCTAATCTGCCCTACTTTCTATCATACCCCTCTTATCCCCCTCTCCCCTACTTTCCTGTAGGGTAAGGTACCCAAGTGAGTGTATATGTTATTCCCTCTTTAAGTCAAATTCGAACAGAGTAAGGTTGAATCAATCCCTTTCACCTTCCTACTCTTCCCTCTATTGTAAATGTTTTCTATTCCCTCTTTTATATGAGAAAATTTACCCTATTCTATCTCTCCTTTCTCCTTCTCCCAATATATTTCTCTCTCACCTCTTAATTTTATTTTTTCAGATATCATCCCTTCCTATTAAACTCATCCGGTACCCTCTATGTATACATGTATACACATATACACACAGTCACATATATATTTATAAACACATACAACCTCCTTTATATACATACATATATATTCCCTTCAACAATCCTCATACTGAGAAAAGTCTCATGAGTTATATTTATCATCTTTCCATGAAGGAAGGTAAATAGTTCAACAGTAATAAGTTCCTTATGGTTTCTTTTTCCTTTTACCTTCTCATGCTTCTATTGTTTCTTGTACTTGAAAGTCAAATTTTCTATTCAGCTCTGGTTTTTTCATCAAGAATGCTTGAAAGTCCTATATTTCATTAAATGCCCATATTTTACCCTGAAGTATTCTACTCAGTTTTTCTGTCAAGGTAATTCTTGGTTTTAACCCTAACTCCTTTGACCTCTGAAATATCATATTCTAAGCCCTTTGATCCCTTAATATAGAAGCTGCTAGATCTTGGGTTATCCTGATTGTGTTTCCACAATACTCAAACTGTTTCTTCCTGACTGCTAATAATATTTTCTCTTTGACCTGGAAACTCTGGAATTTGGCTATAATTTTCCTATGAGTATTCTTTGTGAGATCTTTTTCAAGAGTCAATTGGTGAATTCTTTCAATTTCTATTTTCTCCTCTAGTTCTAATATATCAGGGCAATTTCCCTTGAAAATTTCTAAAAGGGTGAATTCTAGGCTCTTTTTTTCTCATTTTTCAAATGCTTTATTAACTTCTGATTTACATCATTTGTTTCCTCCAGATTTTGAGTTACAAATTTTCTCCCTGTTTTTACCCTACCCACCACCCCAAAATAGTAGTCCAACAAGATATTGCCTCCTCCAATCTGCTCTCTCCCATATTTTCTCCCATTCCCCTTTAGACTTTTACAGTAGGACATTGTGGATCTCTATGCCCCAGTGCCTGTATATCTTATTTCCCAATTACATGTAAAATAGTATTAGTAATAGTATATATATATATATATATATATATATATATATATATATATATTTAAA
>NW_027186315.1:6364539-6385677 GCF_028583685.1 Petaurus breviceps papuanus | reverse complement strand
TATATATATATATATATATATATATATATATACATATATATATTTAAACATTTGATTTTAAAATTGAATTCCAGATTCATCCCCTTCCTCCCTTGTCACCCACCCTTACTAGGAAGATAAGCAGTTCAGTATAGGTTGTACATGTGTAGCTAATGCAAAACAATAACAGTAGATATATTGTAAAAGACTGACTATATTTTCCTCCCTCCTATCCCAGCTCCCACCTGTTCTATTCTCTACTTTGATTCTGTAACTTTTCAAAAGTGGGTGCTTCCAATTTCCCTCCAACCCAACCTGCCCTACCTTCCATCATCCCCCCTCTCATCTGCTTCTCCTCTACTCTCCTGTAGGGAGAGATACCCTATTTAGTTTGTATTTCATTCCCTCCCCCAGGCAAATTTAATGCCCTCTATCTATATATACCTGTAAACATACAAACACACATTCACATATGTATTCATATGCCCATATACTCTCATATATAGACATATATATATGTATATATAGTTTTTTTCTATTCCCTTCAACTATTTTCATACTGAGGAAAGTTTCATCAGTTGCAATTATTTTTTTCCATGTAGGAATGTTAATAGTTCAACTTTGATCAGTTCCTTATGATTTCTTTTCCCTGTTTGTCTTCTCATGCTTCTCTTGCTTGTTGTATCTGAATGTCAAATTTTCTATTCAACTCTGATTTTTTTAATCAGCAATGCTTGAAAGTCCTCTATTCCACTGAATGACCATATTTTCCTCTGAAACATGGTGCTCAGTTTTGCTGGGTAGGTGATTCTTGGTTTTAATCCCAGCTCCTTTGACCTCTGGAATGTCATATTCCAAGCCCTTAGATCCCTCAGTGTAGAAGCTGCCAGATCCTGGGTTATCCTGATTGTGTTTCCACAATATTCAAATTTTTTCTTCCTGGCTGCTTGTAATATTCTCTACTTAATCTGGGAATTCCAGAACCTGGCTATAATGATCCTAGGAGTTTTCTTTTTGGGATCTTTTTCAGGAGATTATCAGTAGATTCTTTCAACCTCTATTTTGCCCTCTGCTTCTAAAACATCAGGGCAGTTTTCTTTGAAAACTTCCTGGAGGATGATTTCTAGGTTCTTACTTTGATCATGGCTTTCAGGTAGGCCAATAATTTTTAAATTATATCTCCTGGATATATTTTCCAGGTTAGTGGTTTTTCCCATGAGATATTTCACATTGCCTTCTATTCTTTCATTTGTGTGGATCTGTTTAATAGCATCTTGATTTCTCATAAAGTCATTAGCTTCTGTTTGCTCCAATATAATTCTGAAGCAATGATTCTCATTGAGCTTTTGAGATTCTTTTTCCATCTGGCAAATTCGGCTTTTTAAGACATTCTCCTCCTCATTGGCTTTTTGGGCCTCTTTTGCCATTTGAGTTAGTCTATTTTTAAGGTGTTATTTTCTTCACTATTTTTTGGCTCTCCTTTAGCAGGATTTTGACTCGCTTTTCATGACATTCTTACATCATTCTAATTTCTTTTCCCAATTTTTCCTCTACTTCTCTGACTTGATTTTCAAAATCCTTCTTAAGCTCCTCCATTGCCTATGACCAGTTCATGTTTTCCTTGGAGGTTTTTGATGTAGCTGTTTTGACTTTATTGTCTTCTTCTGCTTCTATGCTTTGATCCACTTTCTCCCCCAAAAAAGATTCTATGGTCTGATTGTGCTTACTTTGTTTGCTCATCTTGCCAGCCAATTACTTGGCTTTTGATCTCTTTTTGCCATGGTAAAACTCTGCTTCCAGAGTGGAAAGAGCTATGTCCCACATTTCTGGAGGTTTTGTAACTTTTGCCAGAGCCATGAGGGGGACACCCTCTCTAAAGCCAGCACAAACGCTGGCATGCTAGCATTCTGCACCCTAATACTTCCACCCAAGACCATGAACCATATCCAAACAGGTCAAAGCAAGAGAAATTACCCTTTTAATTGTCCCTTTGTCCCCTCTATGATCTGTAGCCCAGGAGCTCAGGAGGCATCCACGCAACAGCTGCTGGAGCTGCCAATGTTTCCACCTCTGCTGCCCCAGGGGCAGGGGCTGGCCTGGGCTCTTCTCTCACCCAGGTCCAACACATTTCCCTACTGACCTTTTACTGTCTCTTTGGCATTTATGGGTTGAGAAATATGGAAACCACCACGATTGCCATTGATTTACTCTTCTGAAGTCTGCTACGGCTTTCCTGGGCTGCAGGTCTGGGACAGAATAGCTTACATGGGACTGTGTTTGGCCTCCAGTGTGGTGCAACAGACTCTTCCTGTCAGCCTGCCAGGCTGCCTTCAGTGGGAGATTTGTTTCTCTCTGTCACTTTGTGGGTTCTGTAACTCTAAAATGTGTTTTGAGTAAATTTTTTACAGGTATTGGAGGTGGTTGGAGCGAGGGGGCTTAAGCAAGTTTCTGCTTTTACTCTGACATCTTGGCTCCATCTCCATACTATTTGGTTAGAAGAGGGGAGGAAGGATCACTGTGGGGTGGAGTAGTTTAGGAATATACCATGGAAGTGATTGGATTTCATCTAGGCCTGAAAGTTAGGCAGGATTTGGATGCTACAAAGACAGTATTATAGAGGGGGAAAAAAAGTTATATGAGGAAGGGAAAAGATAGCAGAGATTAAGGCATATTTGTGAAAGTTAATAGATCTTGGGGTGGCTAGGCACAGTGAGTAAGAGTGCTAGCCCCAGAGTTGGAAGGACCCTGAATTGGTTCAGGCCTCAGATACTTAACACCCACACAAAAAATGGCCGTGTATCCTTAGGCAAGTTATTTAACCCCAATTGCTTAACAAAAAAAAAAGAAAGTTAATAGATCTCTTTAGCTGGAATGAGAGATGCACTTATGAGAGAAATAAGAATACATGTTTAAAGGTGACTTGAAGCTAGATTGAAGAAGGTTTTGTCTAAGGAGTTGATAGGTTATTCTAAGAGAAAAGTAGGAGTTATTGAAGTTGTGAATTACATGATAAAAGTGGTGGGTTTTTTTTTTGGAAAATGAATATTTTGGTGCTATATAGGGTAGATGAAAACCAAGAGACTAATGAGGAGGATCTTTTAGTAATGGAGAAGCCAAGGGATAGAGGAAAGGTAGCAATAGGAATTCAAAGGAAAGAATAGATGTGAGAAGGCTTGAGGAAGAATGATCAAGAATAGATGTTTCTCATATTGAGCATGAACCGGGCATCTGGGTATGCTAGGGTGCTAGGCAGGTATCAAAATAATTTGTGAATTTTGGACTGAGCAATTGGACAAAGTGTGGCACCATTAATGATATTGGGAAATAATAGAATCACAAATTTGGAACTAGCAGAACCTCAGTCATTTTATCGAAACCCAACTTGTATAAGAATACTCTCTATATGAATTTCCAACAAGTGGTAATTTATCCTCACATGAAGATACATAGTGAGGGGAAAGTACTACTGACATATCAATAGCCTTGTGACTAGCTCTAATTGCTAGGATATTGTTGAGCTAAAATTGCTTCTCTGAATCTTCTACTCATTGTACCTGGTTCATCACTCCAGAAATAAACATGGCAATTACAATGTTTCTTCCACTTTCTAACCCTTCACATACCTGAAAACAGTAAATATATCCTCTCTAGTTTTCTCTTCTCCAGGGTAAGCATCCTTCCATGCCTACAATCAAACCTCATATAAAGTTCATTAAAGGCCCCTTTGCTTACTTTTCCTCAGATTTTTCTTTTTTGCTTTTTGAAGGGGGGGAGGCTGGGAATTGGGTTTAAGTGACTTGCCCAAGGTCACATAGCTAGTAAATGTTAAGTGTGTGAGGCTGGATTTGAACTCAGGTCCTCCTGACTCCAGGACTGGTGCTCTATTCATTTTGCCACCCAGCTGCCCCTTCCCTTATATTTTTACAAACTTTTTTTTTAACCTTAAAATGTGGTACCTGGAACCAAGATTAATGTGCCATACCTGGGATAGAATGCAATAGTAATCTCACTTCCCTGATTTTAGACATTATGCTTCTTTTAATATAACTTGAGATCACATTAATTTATTTTTGATGCTAAGTTATACCATTGATTCATATTTAGCTTATAACTCCAAGGCTATCTCTAGTCAGATAGCTCCAGAGGAGAAAATGAGGCTGGTGACTTTGCATAGCCCTCCCACACTTGAATCCAATTCCCTTGAAAGTCATGACATCACCTTCCTGATGTCATGGTCCTCTTTGAGAATGAAGGACAAACAACAATTTGCAATGCCCTAAAGTTCCCTAATTTCACATCCCCCTTTAATACATACAAGTATTATGAAATTAGATTCTTATCATATGTGTAGAAATTTAATTTTTTTTTTTGAAACTAACATGTAGGATTTTATATTTAAGCTAATTTAAGTTAATATAAAGATATGAATTTATACTATATTTTGAATATACTTATTTGGAAAATCATAGAATCACAGATTTAGAAGGAAAAGGGAGGTTAAAGGTCAAATATAACCTACTAATTTTTCAGATGAGGGAACTGAGTCCTTTAGAGATTAAATGATTTATCTGTGGTTACACAGCTAGTCTATGAAAGACATGTAGACCTACTACCTGAGGCAAGATTTGAATCAGATTTTCATGACCCCAAATCCAAGTCCCTTACACCCTGCTGACTTTTAGTATATTGGCTTTTCTAATAGAATGCAACCTCTATAAGGTCAAGGGGAAGTTATTTTTTTTTCGTTCCCAACACCTAGCCCAGTTCCTTCCATATTGTAGGCATTTAATAAATGTTTGTTAATTAATGGGGAAAACAAAACAGAACAGAACAGAACAAAAACAAACTATGCCTCATCTAAGTTTTGTATCTTTCCCAGAACATATGAATCTGCTACTCAGACAGTAGCAATTTAATACATTTTCAAATTATATTTAAACATTACATGAAGGTATTTCCATAGAGATTGGTCCCACCAGTGAACTAACTGTACTGAGTGACCCTAAGCAGATAGAAAGACTCATGAGAAAACGAGCTATGTGATGTCTGACAGTACCTTTAAATGAGGAGAAAGCTTTGAAGACAAACTGCCTACTTTATAGTTTACCTTGGGCCAGCTCTGGGCAGTACCTTGATGTTGTATGTCTCTTTTCAGGCAAACATATTAATTGAAAATAACTAAACTTTGAAAGCATACTTTGTTAATGCTTCTTAAATTGAAATCTTTGGCTAAAAGAAGTCAAAGTACTGGTAATGCTGGTCACTAAGAGTACCATAAAGATTACTTTTTTTCCTCCTAGACATTTAATATTAATAAGTCAATAATAATTCAGAAAATCAGAACTTTTTAATTTTTATTAGTCTTGTTTGAAAATTTGTTGTTCTTATTCAGGTGTATTCAACTCTTCATTACCCAGTGAGTCATATGGTCCATGGGGTTTTCTTACAAAGATAGTTGAGTGGTTTGCCATTTCCTTCTTTATCTCATTTTATAGATGAGGAAACTGAGACAAATAGATTTAAGTGGCTTCCCCAGGGTCACATGGCTAGTAAGTGCCTGAGACCAGATTTGAACTTAAGAAGATGTGTTTTCCAAAAGTCCCAGAGCTCTATCCATTGTGCCACCTAAATGCTCTTGCCATAACATACTAATATATATTTTTAAAAAAGATTATGTAAAACTTTTAGACACTGGATTATAATCTAATGATTTTTAACTTTGAAAAATGTTTCACAAAAATGTTGTTAGTTCCAAGGTTTCAGAATGTTAATAAGGTAGCATATTTACATTACAAAAAATTGTTCCCCTATTTTTTCAGGGTATTTTTTTTCTTTCAGCCATCATCATTATTATAGTAATTATTACTGAGTGATTAACTTACTGTTATTATATTAAAAGCTAAAATAGGTAAATATATTTGACAATTTAGGTTTTTATTATTTTATGATTGACCTTAAAAAGAAAATCAGAAGGCTCATCAATTAAAAAAACAAAACATAGATATTGTGACCATTTCACATATAATACACTGAGTCTCATCTAGTATAGTATTGTCTATGTGTATTTTCTCTCCCTCTGTCTCTGTCTCTCTCTCTCCTCCTTTCACTCTCCTCCCCCACCCCACCTGCCTCTTCTTCCTCTTTATCAACAGCAACAGCAGCAGTGGCTTCATAATCATTATCATCAACATCAGCATTATCTTTATCATTATCATCATTATTATTTTCTTCTTCCTATTCTTCTTTCATTGCTTTACTATTCTTTTAGATAATGATGACTTCCAGAACTTTATACCCAACCTTTGTCTCTCATCTAAGCTCCACTCTCGTATTATCAATGTGCTTTTGGGCATTTCAAATTGGATGATCCATAGATCTCAAAACTGAATTTGTTGCCTCTGCCATAAAAAATAAAACAAAATCAAACACTTTACCAAAATCCATTCTTCCTGTTGAGTATATCAGTATATTCCTATTCTCCCAGGTTCACAACCTCACATCATTCTTTATTCTTTTTTCCCCATTTACCGAACATAGCCAATCTGTTTCAAAATCCTGTTATTTCTACCTCTATACCATCCATCACATGATCACTTCTTTCTATTTATGTAGCCTCTACCCAAATTCAAGCCTTCATCATCTTGTGTTTGCATTACAGTATCCTATTTGGTCTTCCTATCATAAGTCTGTTTCCACTGCAATCCATCTTCCACACTGCTGCCAATGAGCTTTTCCTCAAGAATAAGTTTCATCATGTTTGCTCCTTTCCCTATGCAACAATCTCCAGTGACTTCATATTATTTTGAGTATCAAATATAAACTCTTCTATTTCACAATTAAAACTCTTCACAATCTAGCCCCCACACTACCTCCCCAGCATTATTACATATTATTGCCATTTACATAAACTATGGGACAGCCTTATTGCTTTTCCTTATATGTACACTTAAGTCTTCCCTATTTGCCTTTATACTGGCTGGTCTGCCTGACTGAAATTCACTCCCTCCTCACTTCTGCCTCTTAGAAGCCCCAGTTTCCTTCAAGACTCAGTTCAAACACTACCTTTAATTTGAACTTTTTCCTGTCTCAAAATTTCTAGGTTCTCTCTCAATCAAACTTTATCTTGTATATATTTCACATGCATTTTCATTGCTTTAAATTTGCATTTTTTTACCATTGGTATAGAATCTATTTTGGAAAAAGACAAACAAACAAACCTCATATACAGAATATTTACATTGGAAACATTTTGTGAGAATGAGACTTATGGATGAACAATTTCTCTTTAGCAAAATCTCATTTCATTTTCAAGTCTTGGAGACTCCTGAAACCTAAGGAGAATCCAACTGAAAGGTCACTATAGAAGATGTGCTCCATTTTGAAGGTTGAAGGTAATGGTGTGAAGGAGATGAGAATAGGAATACTTTAGGAAATAGCAATGATGTGAAAAATAAAAATAAAAACTTAATAGAGGACTTAGCATCTGATTTGGGGGTTAGAAAATTTGAGTAAGGAGAGAATGGATTCTCAAAAACTTAATGAATTAATAGGGAAGAGGTGGAGGGGAAGGGTCAAGAGAGTAGTCAAGAATTGGTAGTTCAAGATGGCTCAGGCCCAGGAATGTCCTCCACAGAAATTTAGGGCTCTGCAGCAAAGAAGACAGATTCAGATCATTTATATCCACACTAGCTCAGTGTTCCTTGAGAAAGCCTGTGCTAAAGAAAAAGATAGAAAACTGAGTGCCTTGATACAAGACTCTTTATGAAAAGAGTAGCCAGGAAACCAATGGACTGGATTCAGTGGTAAGAAATGATTCTCTGGGAAGACAGGTTGAGAGACAGACATCTGGATGACTTGGGTCAGGGAAAACTGACATAGACCTCCCTGGGACAGATTTGGGAGAAAAATAGAAATAAGGAAGTGAATGGCCAAGAGCTGGTTTTGACTAAGAATATCATCATAATTATAAGCAAAAAATCATAAAAGTTCCAAAGTCATTGAAACTTCATCATTATATTTTCTGTAACCTTTACTAACATTGGGAAAAAGAAGATCTAATTAGGAGGCTTTTAACTTTGCCACTTTATTAGTGGAAAGAAAGAAAATAACCACATTACTGTTAAGGCAATGGAATAACTTGTTTTTAGATGTATCATGACTTCAGATAATGCATATCTTAGAACAGTTTACCAAAGAAAATAATAATTTCTTCGCATAATAAAGATGAATAAAGTTAAGGAGACTGATGATAAGACAAACCAATAAAAGGAATAATCTTTGAAAGCATGTGTTATTAGATAATTATGTGCTACATTTTAATTATACTTGGAAAATCAGGGATGACACACAAGGAAAAGAAGAATTTACTTGGGAATATTACTGAAATGAAACACTAAATTTACCATTTTCCCGATGCTGTTTTTAAGACTCAATTGTTAATTACACATTAACTATTTATGTGTGAATCTTCTCATTTTAGAATTTTCAAAATTTAATAATATGGATCAAGAAAGGGATGAAAAATTACATCTCCAAGGTCTGTCATAGCACTGAGCTTCTATAATTTAATTTTAAATTGTGATTAATCTTTAGCTAAAGGAAAACAGCATAATAGTTTCTAAATCAACTCTGCTCTCTTCTCTTCAAGCTGTGCTTCCATCCTCTGCCTGCTTCCTATAAATCTGAGGGTAATTTTCATCAGCAGTTGGGTCAAATCTCCTAGTTCATAGCCTAGGACATCCCACAGGGTCAATGCCTTCCCCTCAGGCCTCTCCAGCCTCTCAGACTCAAGGTGAAAAAAATAAGATGGCACTCAGAAGTTGGAGGAGAGGAGTGTTTAGAAGGCAGTAGTGTATTAATGTAGCTTAATTAGGAAGCACCAATGCAGGGCACTACGGGACAATAGCAGCTACCTTTTGACATCTACCAAAGCCTCAATTTCTTCTAAAAAGGAAAGAAGACAAAAAGACACAAAAGGGAGGTGGCCATGTGCCAAATGCAGGCTTATCTAGGCAGTCTTGAACTCATAAGGCATCCTCTCTCCAACAGAAGATATAGAAGTGATCCTAACATATTGAGGCTGGCAGGAAGAAAATGTCTGGGGGGTGGAATTTTCTTTTGCTGTATTCAGGGAGTTCTAGTTGAGTAGCCAATAAAAGCACGCTCATGGTAGACAAGTGGAAGAGTTGGACAAGGACCCCTCCATCACACATTCTCAAGGGAATACTACACAAGAATGCCTTAAGTTATAAAATAAAGTAGTTTAAAAACTTTTTGTACATGCCTACTATTCCTAGAAACTTCTCCATTCCTCTGCTGCAGAGAGGAAGAAAATATACAGGATAACAGCATTTCTAACACTCTATGTCCCTCATCTCTCCCAATGAAACAATTGTTTCATTCATATTATTCTTCAGTATCAATAAGTTCAGTGGAGTTAAGTTCCAAAGGTTGTGAAAGGACTATCTGGGAGATTTTGTTAAGTGCTATTAGATAGCTAGGGGAAAAGGATAGAGAATAGACTGTTTTTTAATCATCATTTATTTTTGCTTGGTCCACCCACAACAGCTTTATTAATGTTACCCTATTCTTTATATAACTTACAATGGGAAACAGTAGGGTTTCTTTTCTTTTTTTAAATGTTATGTTTATCTTTAGTATACATCATTCATTTCCACAAGATTTTGAGTTACAAATTTTCTCCCCGTCTTTCCCCTACCCACCACTACAAAACAGCGATGCCACTGTATACCCCCTCCCACAATCTGCTCTCTCCTATATCCTCCCCCCCCCTCCGAATTTCCAGTAGGGCAAGATGGATCTCTATCCCTCAGTGCTTGTATATCTTATTTCCCAGTTGCATGTAAAATAATAATAATATATTTTAAATATTTTATTTTAAAACTTTGAATTCCAGGTTCTTTCCCTTCCTCCCACATCACCCACCCTTACTGGGAAGATAAGCAATTCAATATAGGTTGTACATGTGTAGCTGTACAAAAATTTCCATAGTGTATATAATCTGAAAGATTGACTGTATTTCCCTCCATCCTATCCTGTCCCTCACTTATTCTATTCTCTACATTGACCCTGTCCCTTTTCAAAAGTGAGTGCTTCCAACCTTCCTCCCCCCCAACCTGCCCTTCCCTCCATCATCCCCCCTCTCACCCTCTTCGCCCTTATTCTCCTATAGGGTGAGACATCCTATTTAGTGTATATGTCATTCCCTCCCTAAGCCAAATTCAGTAAATGTGAGGTTGACCCATTCTCTTTTGCCTTCCTGTTCTTCCTCTCTCTGGTAACAGCTTTCCCTTCCCTTTTCTATATGAGATAATTTACCATATTCTGTCTCTAACCATCTCCTCTCATTATATTTCTCACTCACCTCTCAAATTCAGTTTTTAAATATCATCCCTTCCTCTCTCTCTCTCTCTCTCTCTCTCTCTCTCTATATATATATATATATATATATATATATATATAAAATATATATTATATATATGTGTGTGTATATGTGTATTTACATGTATATGTATATATAAATGTGTGTGTATATATATATATATATTTCTATTCCCTTTAATTCTTCTTATACTGAGAAAAGTTTCATAAGTTACAATTATCATTTTTTCATATAGGAATGTAAATAGTTCAACCTTCATAAGTTCCTTATAATTTCTTTTCCCTGTTTACCTTCTCATCCTTCTATTGCTTCTTGTATCTGAATGTCAAATTTTTTATTCAACTCTGGTTTTTTCATCAAGAATTTTTGAAATTTATGTATTTCATTGAATGACCATATGTTCCCTTGAAACATTATACTCAGTTTTGCTGGGTAGGTGATTCTTGGTTTTAATTTCATCTCCTTTGACCTCTGGAATATTATATTCCAAGCCCTTTGATCCCCCAGTGTGGAAGCTGCCAGTTCCTGTGTTATCCTGATTGTGTTTCCACAATACTCCAATTGTTTCTTTTTGGCTACTTGTAATATTTTCTCCTTGATCTGGGAACTCCAGAAGCTGGCTATGATATTCCTAGGAGCTTTCTTCTTGGGATCATTTTCAGGTGGTGACTGGTGGATTCTTTCAACCTCTATTTTGCCCTCTGGTTCTAAAACATCAGGTCACTTTTAATTGAGAATTTATTGAAGGATGATTTCTAGGTTCTTTTTTGATCATGGCTTTCAGGTAGTCTAATAATTTTTAAATTATCTCTCCTGTAACTATTTTCCAGGTCAGTTTTTTTTCCAGTGAGATATTTCACATTGCCTTCTATTTTTTTCATTTGTTTGTGTCTGTTTAATAGTATCTTGATTTATCATAAAGTCACCAACTTCCATTTGCTCTACCCTAATTTTGAAGGAATTATTCTCTTCAATAAGCTTTTGAGATTCTTTTTCCATCTGGCAAATTCAGCTTTTTAAGGCAATCTTCTCCTCCTTGGCTTTTTGAGCTTCTTTTGCCATTTGAGTTACTATAATTTTTTTAAAGGTACTTTATTTTACTTTTTTTTTTGCTTTTTGGATGGGGAAGGTAGAGCAATTGGAGTTAAGTGACTTGCCCAAGGTTACATGGCTAGTTTTATATTAAGTGTCTGAAGTCAGATTTTAACTCAGGTCCTCCTGACTTCAGGGCCAGTGCTCTATTCACTGTGCCATCTAGATGCCCCTAGTCTACTTTTTTAAGGTGTTATTTTCTTCAGTCAGTCTGTTGACTCTCTTTTAGTTATTTTCTTGCATTATTCTCATTTCTTTTCCCAGTTTTTCCTCAACTTCTCTTATTTTGTTTTCAAAACCTTCTTAAGCCCCTCTCTACCCTCTATCTTGGTGTAAAGCCAATGATGAGCAGCTCTCCTGAGGACTACTTCTGTGAATAACTTTAGGGATCTAAAAGTGTTGTATAGTGAACTCCATTTATTCATCAATAAACTAAAGCAAAACATTCAAGAAACTAAAATATAACATTCACAACAAAATAACATAACAACTTTTTCCTAAGGTTGCCACATAGTCTTAAACAAAACTTATCATTCAGTAAATTATAATCTCCTAGGTCAATACAGAGTGTCCAAGAAAAATCTTCTTTCATCTTGACTCCAGGCTGGCTTCTAATCATCCTCAAACCAATAATCTTTAAGGGATAGCAGAAAGTACAAGCACCACCCACCCCTAGGTCACAGTAACTAATAATCTAATCAGTTAATAAGGAGTACCCAAGTAAAGTTCTCTTTCATCTTGACAGGAGACTGGCTTTGAAACCCCACAACTCCTCCTCTGTGGGCTTATTGCTCCCATCTCTTGCCTGGATTCATATGTTGACAGCTCCCTGATCCATTTCTATATCTCAGCTTACAGGGAAAGCTCCACTCCAATCTCTTTGCAATTTCTGTTTCTAGGAAACCAAAGCTTAATAGGGCTACCACAACATTCCCACACATTGCCAGCACTATCATCTCAGTTCACTTTCTGTCTGTCGAAGTAACACAAATCAAAAGAGAATGCTTCTGTCTGAGAAATCAAAACTAAATCAACAGTAAAGCCCCAGGACTTCTGTAATATCAGTAAAGTCCACTTTCAGGAATTCTGTAAGAACAGTGAAGTCCTCTATAAGGTCTTCTGTAATAGCAGTAAAATCCTCTTTCAAAAGATGGAGTGCTTTGTTCCAAAGAAAAGTAATGTCAACACAGACAGAAGACACAGAGTGCTGACATCACAAACATTCTCTCTCTTACCTCTCAGAAAGTAACACAGATTAACAGAGTGCCTAGATCACAAGCATTCTCCCTCTCAGTTCTTCCTGGTACAAGCTCCACTAAAGCTTTTCTCTGTTCTGCTTCTTCCTCTTCCACCTTTCCTGTTCCTCTCTCTTGGCCAGCTCCTCTCACTGTGGGCTCCATGTGATAACTATCACATGGCCTATTAAGGGCAGGAAAGGTCTCCAAACTTCCTTAGGCCTATTAAGGGCAACACAAGGTATATTGTTTCCCACAAAGACTTGATATAATCAAAGGAGAGGCTCAAAGGCCCTTGAATAGTTAAAACAAGCAGCAAAGAACTACTTTGCCATTACAAGTAGTGAATAAGAAATAAGGGCAAAACCTTGAGACTATAATTTTCTAAGACAATCATGTCTATAGGATGGATTAAATATTTTTAAAGAGAAGCTAGCTTAATTTTCAAGGGGCAAAGGGTTAGGCTTTTCATAGGTTACACCTTTCCCAAAGAGATAGTCATCATCAACAACTGCTTAACAATGACCATCCACAGAGTAGGAATGTCAGCTGAGCTGAAGAAGCAACACACTTTGGAGAAGAGATTGTAGGTAACATGAACCAGGTAGATAAAGCTACTATTACCAATTGACTACCATCTTCCTTCATATCTCAATGGAAAAAAGTTCAGGGTACTGAAGCCAAAAAACTTGGGAACACCAGTGCTTCCAGCCCGCTGTCCACAGTCATCATCCTGAGAAGCAGCCACCTCAGAAATGCAGCCTGGCAACTGCTTCAACAGTGATAATTGGAGCTCTGTGTCTAGAATCAAGAAGGCCTCAGTTCAAATGTAGCCTCAGACAATTACTAGCAAAGTGACCCTGGACAAGTCACTCATCTCTATTTGCTTCAGTTTCTTCCTCTGTAAAATGAGGATTATAAGAGCACCTATGTTCTAGAATTGTGAGAACTAAATGAGATAATAATTGTAAATTACTTACCGTAGACCCAATCACACAGTAAGCCCAATATGAATGTTAGCTGGTAGGCATTAGCAACTCTTATTATCTTTTAAAGGTCTACCTAAAAAAATAATTTGCATCACCAAAACCCTTGGCATTATCAAATGCTTCAATATCAGAAACTGATTTGATTTGTGTCATTGGCAATGACATCAAAGGGAAGCATTAATATCTTTTATCACTGTACCCCAAGGACCATGGAATTTTTCCATCTTACTTGAGGCTTAAACCTTTCTTTTATGTTATCTCCCCTCATTAGAATGTGAACTCCATGACAGCAAACGCTGTATTACTTTTTACTTGTTTCCTCAGTGCTTTGTACAGAGCAAGTGCTTTATACACATGTTATCCATCCATTCTTTCAATCCTGAAATGGAAAAAGTAATTTAAAAAAATATGAAAAAAAAATCCTATGAAGCACCTCTAACCAAAAATTTCACTGCATCAGTAAAAAGAAAGAAAGACAATCAGAGGCAAAGAAGCAGGAAAACAGATCAAAAACAGTGGACATCAGAGCTAGAGAGACAATAGAATCACAATTTTTGTAAGCTCTGTCCTGGGCCTTTTAACGTTACTTATTTAGACATACTTAGTCTATCCCATGGGTTGCCTCAAAAACAATAACAAAAAAGAATGTCATAAGAATATTGACTTTTTTACTTCATGATTATTGTAGAAATGTAAGTATATCTTATTGGAAGTAATTAGTGTAATCGATGGTATTACATGAAAAATGTAAGAATCTAATAACTGTGGTAACTGTAGAAGCTTAAGTACTAGGAATTGGCACAGGATTTATAGGTGTTGCCCTGAAAACATTAGCAAAACCTTCTCCCAGGATTTCTGTAAACATAAAACAAGAAAATCCTTCTTCAGGGCTTCTGAACCAACAGAAAGGTTCCCAGACCCCTGCAACAACAGCACTGTCCTTCACCAGTGGACAGTATTCACTCTCTGTCTGCAGGACAGTCTCAGGAGCTCTTAGCCAACAGCCAGGTTCCAGGACTTCTTCAACAACAGGACTGTCTTTCACCAGTGGACAAATCTGGCAAAACAACATCAAAACAGACAAAGTACCAGCAAAACAGCCATGTCTCCTCAGTCCTTGGCAGCTCTGGGGGCAGGTCTCAAAAGTCCAGGGCAATTCAAAGTGACCCCCAGCAATTCTCTCAGTCTCTCTCTCTGCCTCCATGAGGGTGCTGCTTCCAAAAAAGTTCTTCTGCCTCTCTCTTGTCTCTCCAAATCTGTGTCACCAGCCCCTCCCAGTTCAGGACTCTCTTTTCACATCAACAAGTCCATCCCACAGGTGGGATTAACAAGTTCTGGGTTTTAACATAATCAATTCGAAAAGCAAGCCAATACAGGGGACTCTTTATATTCCATTACTATCACAGTGTGTCTACATGGGTTTGTCTAGATGTGGTTAACAGGTTGGCAGGAATGGTTACCCCTGGTATCTCCTTTTCCCATACTTTCCCAAGGAATACTTGGATACCTGCTGGAGGCAGTGGGAGAAGCAGGAGATTGGTACCACAAAGTTAGATACATTGTTCTTCTTAGAGAGAGAGTACTTTATAGAATTATTCCTATCTGCCCTTCCCCCCTTATATTTTTATATTGGGGGAAATAATTTTGAGTTTCAAGCTATAATGTTGATTGCTATATTTCTGAGGCTTTTGACTCCCTTCCCACAAAATGTCAGTTACACAAAGGTCACTTATTGTGAATAAGAAATAAATCCATTTATACAAGTTAAAAGCATACATAAATAAGCGAAGCTATATAGATTAAAATATATAACCCACGATGAATGACTTCTCCCAGTGGGTGTGAGATATCTCAGTGAAAGAGAGAGAGACCAGAGACAGACAGAGACAGAGAAAGAGCGAGCAAGAGAGAAAGAGACAGAGACAGAGAGACACAGAGAGAGAAGAGAGCGCTACTGATCTCACTTAAGGGGAATTTGCCTTGAGTCCCTAATAAGGTAAGTTGGTGATAGGTGCATGATGAAGATGCTGGCTCCTCTACCTATCAGTTTCTTGCAATGATCATTACATGTATTCAGAGGCCAACATCCCTTCTCTCTCAGGCTCTCTTCAGCTCCTCCCTTTTATGCGGAAATGAATCATTAAGTTAGAAATAATTCTGACAATTATCTTATGCAAAATTTTCTTGAGCCCCTTTCTGCACAAAGATACTGGGAAGTTAGGTACCAAGGTGAAAAAAAAAAACTATTGGACAGAATGACTTGATAAGATAGGCTACTATTTCCTTAGTTTCCTTATATTTTGGCTTATGATTAGAAGTGGACAACGTCTAGGAATAAGGGAGAAAGAACAGAGAAAGAATATTAGAGAAATCTGGGTACAGATGTTTCTACTACCCTTACATATGCCTAATAACCTAATTTATATCTTTAGTTTGATATAAACAACATTAAAGTACATTTACACATATGTCTTTTAGAATTAGCAATACAATTTTTATTTCATTAGGTCAAGGTTTCTTCACTTGGTTTCCTAACAAGGGATCTGTGAACTTTTTTTTTAATAATCACTTCAACATAATTTATTTTCTCTGTAATTCTGTTGTTCATTTTATGTGTTTGACAATATTATGAAGATTGTTTCATGGACTTCACCAGACTGCCAAAGTGAACTATGATAAAAAGGGAGTTAAAATTCCCTATGTTAGGTGCTTACTTGCTCTGAAATTTTTTTTAAGGAATTGGGGTTAAGTAACTTGCTCAAAGTTACACAGCCAGATGTTTCTGGGTGGGTGCTAAGTGTCTGAGCCTGAATTTGATCCCCAGGTCATCCCGACACTGGGTCAGTGCTCTTACTCGCTGTGCTACCTGGCCACCCCAACTTGCTCTGAATTTTTAATTTGAATATGGTTTTATTCTATTGATCTCTTGTTTGGAAATACACAGTATTTCCTACATGCTTCCTTAAATATGTGTAAACTTTTTTTTTTAACCAGGATTAGCGGCCCATAAAACTCTAAGGACAGTAAAGGAAATATGAGTTGTGCTACACCACTACTAAACTACTGGATTGATTCCCTGAAAATCTCATAACTTTTTTTTAATCTAAATATTCCTTTTCAAAGTCAAATGCTGACCAGATAAACCAAATCAAAACAAGGAGCTGCCAATCAAACCACTATTTTCCAATCATTGCTATTTTATATTAACATAAAAATTGAAATTTCTATGAAGATCTGGGTTAGAAAATATGAAGGTAGATTAAATATTTCAAGACATCATGTCACTGACAAAACCAGTCTTATAAACATTGAAACCAGGCCATTGGTAGTCTTGCTAAGATGCATCCAAATGAACAGATGGCCAATTTATATGACCCAGGTATAAAGAAATGGAATTTGGCAGCTCTATAAAAATGTAGTTAATTTAATCAAGTGATTGAAAATGTTCAGGATTTATTTTAACAGAAATAAGAAAGGTGAAATAAAGTACTTTTCAAATAAATTTCTAAACAAATAAATAAAAACATTTTCTTTCACAGGCTCTCTACATTTCTTCCTTCCTTCCTCCCTCCCTTCCTTCCTTCCTTCCTTCCTTCCTTCCTTCCTTTCTTCCTTCCTTCCTTCCTTCCTTCCTCTCTCCTTCTTTCCCTCTGTCCTTTTCTATATGGCATGGTTTTGAATATGAAAAATGGGAATTTTTAATTGTTTAATATTTAATATTTGTTTTTCTTTTGAGAACTATTTGTATCCTTTGACCATTTTTCATTGGGACCTGGCTCTTGATTACAAAAACACATAAATATATGTGTATGCACATACATATATTCATGTATACATAGATGCCTACAACTAACCTTTTTGTCTTTAGTATACAGAGCATCATGGTCAGTCCTCTTTCATTCTTTCTTAGATCTTTAGAGATTAATCAATGAACATTTTGCAGTACTGATTCCTATGCAACTGGTGACTTGCAATTTTACCTAATTGCTTTTGTTCATTGTTTCTCTAATTATTGAATTAAGTATTTTATTCTTTTTCAGGCATTTCAGTCATTTTCCAAAGCCAAGCTTATATGCCACATTTTCTTTAAAATCTCTTTGTACAGGGGCGGCCAGGTAGCACAGCAAGTAAGAGCACCAGCTCCAGTGTTGGGATGACCTGGAGATCGAATCCCGGGCTCAGACACTTTGCACCCACCCAGAAACACCTGGCTGTGTAACCTTGATCAAGTTACTTAACCCCAATTGCTTAGGGGCAGCCAGGTGGCTCAGCGAGTAAGAGCACCGACTCCAATGTCGGGATGACCTGGATCAAATCCAGGCTCAGATACTCAGAACCACACTCACAAATAACTGGCCGTGTAACCTTGAACAAGTTACTTAACCCTGATTACTTAAAAAAAAAATCTCTTCATACCAGCTCAGGCAAATTTGATGAAATCTTCCTCTCTGATCTCTTCCTCTTGTTGTTTTGCCTATTTTCTTTTGGTACTTCAGATGACTATCATCCTAATAACTCAGAAATATATTTTGTGGGGTTTTAAAACAGAGTACTGGCAACTGGGAGACAGAGTCAATGTGACTTTTGTTCGGTTACTTAGCTGATTCAGGCCATAGGTGGCAGCGATTGTGGTTGTACCTTGTTGTATGTCTTCTATTGATTCAAGATACTATAGAGTGCACTGAACTAAGATCACTAAGATCCCATTATTGCATTGTCCCTATCATATCTGGAATGTAATTGGCACCTACCATAAGCTTATTGATTAATTGGGTGATAATTTGTTGGGTTGTTTCCTCCCAAATCTTATGGCTTTGAGTGTCGGTTAGACTTCCTCCTCTTCCAAGGTGATTGTATACATGAATTTTCTGTATTTTCTACCTGTCCCCTTGTTCCCAGACAGGACTTCTTGCTCCAAGGATAAATTATTGTATTCCCCTCTAAAAGCTCCCTCCCTATTTTTTCTACTAATTCCTTGCTGGAATGTTTCATCATTACCTGGAAGTTAGTAATGCATCTAAGAGTTCAGAAGGACTTTTGAACATATACATTTCAAAGCATATCTGAAGAAAGAATCCCCTCCACCTAATAACCAAAACTTCAGCCAGACTTACTTGAAAATTTTCAGTAATTGAGAAGTAATTACCTTTGACCACAAAACATTCTACTTGTTAGCTTTGTCTTTACCTGAAGCCTAAATTTCCTTTCTGTAATTTTAGGCCAATGGTCCTATTTCTTCATGGTGAAGCAGAAATATGTCCACACTTTAATTATTTGAAGACAGCTAACTCTGCAACTTGCTAATTATATGACCTTTGACAAATCTTTCCTCTGACCCATGTTCACTCCTTCCCCAACTACTTCTGCTATTTTCACTACAGGTGGATATATTCCTGGTTATGGTTCTGATATGTATAGTCTTTAATTATAGTCACTTGAATACAGATATTGCCTGCTTTATTTTTGTTTTATAGGACTGGAAATAATAACTTTTTTTTTGCTTGTTTTTTTTTGTATACCTATATCACCTACCATGGAGTAGATGCTCAAGAAATCTTGGTTGAATGACTAAACAAATGTATAAACAAGTCTCTATTTCTCCTAAGTATCTTTCCTTATTTTGTTTTCATATGTTGTTAGTAGTTTATATGTTACTTAGTTGATTCAAGCCATGGCTGGTCTTCCTACAAGCCCTCCTCTTATTTTTATTCATAACTCTCTTTTGGGGTAAGACAGATCATTGAGAAACTTTGACAGAAATGTAGGGACTTAGAATGATGCATAAAAAGAAATTTTCCCACTTAACAATTATGTATTGTGTGTTTGTCCTTCTTGAAGAGAACGATGACATCAGGGAGACAATGGCATGACTGGTACTTGACTTTGATTTGAGTGAGGGAGGCCTATGCAGGTTCACTAGCCTCACTTTTTCCTCTCTGCAAGCTTATAGGGTATGTCAATTTGTACTCTGACAGAAGGCAAATAGAAAGCTATAAAATAAATCTGCACAACTAAAATGAAGGTTAGCAGTACTTTAGACATTAATATCTGAAAATTTTACTTACCATAAACATGTTTTCATTCTTGTCAGGGAACCAGATTTTTATATAATATTTTTTATGTATTTCTTCACTAAAATAAAACCCTATAGTCTGGTTTGAATTCGAATTCCTTTTGTGGAATTCCTTTAAAAAAAAGAATTAAAGAAGTGCCAAGAGTTCTGTTTAACTGATTTTTATACTTATTTTTATGTTCATAAAAAAGATCAAACAGACATTTTCAACAGATAAATGTTATTTGGAGTTCGGAGTCATTTTTTAAAATAATTCATGGTAAACCATGAAAATTGTAAATTTTGTTATGGCCAGTCCATGAAATCATTTGTCTTTTTCACTTGATAAAGTGACATATTACTAAAATTGCAGTAAGAAAAAGATAAGTTATGAAGGGATAAATATCCTACTTAGAGAAATATCAAACAAATCATTTTTCCCCAGGAGAAATTAAAGAGCTTGGAAAAAGTCTGGTTGTGCATAGAAGTCAATTTGCATGAATATGATTCTGAGGATAGAGCATGGAGTTAGGCTTCAGGAAAGCTTGTTTTACGTGACTAAAGCACAAGAAATTTTATTTAGGAATTCTTTGGATGATTTTGGTTATTGTTGAATTTCTGTTGTATACCACTGTTAGGAGTGGTATATACTGCTCAGCAGTTTACCAGGCAGCAAGTGATATAGTGGAGTGAGCACTAGCTCTGGGATCAGAAAGACCTTAATTTGAGTCTGGCATTTCATATTAGCTATGTGATTCTGGACAAGCCATTTAATTTGTTTGTCTCAGATTTCCTAATTGTAAAATGTGGATAATAACAGTATCTTACCCCTAGAACAAGATAATAATAATAAAAAAAACCAAAAAAACATTAACACAGTACCTGGCATTGTAGATACTGTTTATTACCTCCCTTGTTAAATGATTTTAGTTCCATAAAGGGAAAATGGTTAAAATGATCTATGATCTAGTCTTTCCTAATATACTGAAGGAAAAAAATGGCAAATATATCTTACCTAAGAAGTAGGGTTTTTTTTTTTGTTTTTTTTTAGGCAATTATGTGGCATAATTGATAATGTGTGGTATTTGAATTTAGGGAGAACTTAATTAAAATTTGGCCTCAGACACTAGTAGTTGTGTGACACTGGGTAAATCACTTAATATCCATCTGCCTCAGCTTCCTGAACTGTAAGATGGGATAATATAAACAACTGCCTCCCAACAACATTGTGAGGATCAGATAAGATAATGTTGAAAGAGTTCCAACTATAATACCTGAGACGTTGTAGGTGCTAAATGTGTGCTTTTGAGAGAGAGAGAGAGAGAGAGAGAGAGAGAGAGAGAGAGAGAGAGAGAGAGAGAGGGAGGGAGAGAGAAACAGAGAGAGAGA